>NC_056744.1:57901343-58201343 GCF_019279795.1 Protopterus annectens | reverse complement strand
ATAGTTATAGAATTATAGGTTGTATAAAAAGATTTATAAAGTCTAGGAAATCAGAAATGATGAAGTCATTGTTTGTTAGTTACATTAGACCCAGACGAGTATGGAATAACAATATGGAAAACGTATAAGAAAACAAGCATGAGTAAACTGGAAATAGTACACGGAAATATACCAATGGCATCCATGGATGTGAAAATTTAAGTTATTATGAAAGACTGAAGTATCTGAACTTGTACAGTGTCTCATATAGATATTTAAGAAGAGACCTAATTTGGGTATAGAGGATATTTTGCGACAACTATCTCTGGACATGTTTGGGGGTTATCAAGAAGTAGTAGAGAATCATCAGACAACCTGTGTAGAAGTTTCTATAAGAAAGAAACGTCTACTAATTGGTTTTCTGAGAGAGCAGCTGATGCATATAATAGACTACCAAATTACATTAAAGCAAGTACTAGTTTAGATATTTTTAAGAACAGCCTGGACACTTATTATGGGAACAAGTGCTTTGTTATATTAACGGGGTAAAAGGATATTAATGCTCATGCTTGAAATGTTTGTATGTATGTATGTAAAGTAATGGAAGATGAGGGGCTCATCAATTAAAATAGCTAAGATAGATGATGATGATGATGCATAATCAATCAACAGGGAAGTCTCCAGTATTACATGCTATCCTTTGGAAGAAATTTCAGAAGCCCTAGAAGGTTTTGTTTACCAACATTTTAAAAAATGGTGGCGTACCAACATCTTAAACTGTGGAGCCTGTTATCTAAGAGGGAAAAGACCCTTCAGCTCCTGCTTAATGTAGACCCATTTCAATTTTAAATTATAATTATGGAGTGTTAATGGGTTTATATGACTCATCGAGTTGAAAGAAACTAGAAATTCATATGGTCGAGACCATTTCATCGAGTTGCCGAAAACTCAATAAAAAAAAAAAATCTACATTTTTGTCGGGGGGGGGTGGCAAGCCCCCTTGCACTCCCCACACCACCTGTAAATTATATATACCAACTCCTTTGTCAATCCCTACTGTGCCGTGATCTACATAGAACTGCTTCAATGGGGAACTTACCCTTTTCTCAGAGTTAGTATATTTAAAGGGGGCTTGCCACTCTGCAAAAATGTAGATTTTTTTTTTTTTTTTCAACTTTACAAAAACTCAATCATATTGTCTTGATCATATGAATTTCGAGTTTCTGAAAACTCAATGAAGTTCTATAAACCCATCTGTTGTAGCTAATAGAATTCAAAAAAAAACCCCCAAAAAAAACATGGAGGCGCCCTGAGTGGCAGTGGCTGCTTCTGCTCAACAAAAAGGTGCATTATTTGTCTTGTTTTATGCCAAAATCATTGAAAAGAACAGAATACGTGGCAAATACAGAAGGAAAAAGAAATTCGACACCTAAGCTCACAGTGCAGAGGGATTGATGGGTTGCTGTCTGCAGGGCCTACAACCCTTCACAAACTACAGGAACTAGGAATTATACTCAAACATGGTCCAAACTGCCTTGTGCAAGCAAAGCTGTCTTTTACCACATATAGGAAGTGGAAAAGAAGGAAAAGATGTGAAAGAACAAGGAAGCGCAGATCTCATGCTGGAATTTTTGCCAGGTTAAAAGCTAATTCATACAGGCCCGCACTCCCATCCTTGCTACTGGCCAATCTTCACTCCTTGGATAGCAACATGGACTACATAATACTGTAGTTAACCACTCATAGCAAGGTGAGAAACAGCTGTGTACTTATATTTACTGAAATGTGGTTAAACAATAATATAAATGATAGTGTAGTCTATGCAGAAAGGCTTACATTATTTACAACAGTCAGAAAACAGGCACTCTGTGAAAAATCAAGGGGAGAGGGTGTCTGTATCTATGAACAATAACTGGTGCACCAGTTGTGAGTTGGTTACTAAACACTGCTCTGAAAAAATCGAGTTTATGTCATTGAAATGCAGTCCTTTCTACCTGCCACCTGGTGTGAGCATTACAGTGGTGTATATTCCCCACACTGCCAATACCAATGAGGCACTGAATACACTTTACCAGTCAATCAGTGAGCTGCAAAACCAGAATCCGGAGTTTGCTCACATAATAGGAGGTGATTTTAATCAAGCAAATCTGAAAAATGTTTTACCTCATTACTTCCAACATGTGGCTAGCTATCTCTCTGAATATACTATTCCTTATCCTGGTTACCTGTGTACTCCTTACTATAATAAATTTTCTGTTATGTATTATTATTAAGTAAACTAACTAAATTTTAGCTATTATTTACATATCATGTAATGACTAACCTCACCTTGCTGTAAATGCTTATGTTTTGTATTTCTGTAAATGTCTCATATTGTCTTGTTTGGAGCTTTTCTCCCCGGGCCCCCGCTGTAAATGGACATGTATCCAGTCGGATTATCCCGGTTAACAAATGTAAAATAAAATAAAATAAAATAAAAATGTGGTCTTTGTACCACTTTTGGGGAGAGAACATTTTGGATAAAGTCTACACGAATGTCAAGCTAGCACATAAGGTAGTACCTCATCCACGTCTGGGTAACTCAGGTCCTCTCTCCATTATGCTACTACCAGCATAAAGGCCATTGTTAATCAGAGAAAAGCCATCCAGGAAACAAATAAGGGTATGGTCAGTGGGAGCAGTCTCAGCACTCCAGGACTGCTTCAAAAGCACGAACTGGAATCTAGGAAACAAATAAGGGTATGGCCAGAGGGAGCAGTCTCATCACTCCAGGACATCTTTGAAAGCATGGACTGGAATATATTCAAGGAGGTGGCTCCTATGGAACAGAAAATTAACCTGGATGAGTACACAGAGTCCATGATGGCCTATATGTCAAAGTGTGTAGATGATGTGACAGTCAACAAGAGATCATCACATGAGCAAATCAGAATCCCTGGCTCACAGGTGGAGTGTACGAGCTCTTGAAGGCACGCAATGCTGCCTTTAAGTCTAAAGACAAAGATGCCCTTAGGGAAACCAGAGTGAAACTAAGTAGAGGAATAAGAGAGGCTAAGCAGGCCTATGGACAGAAAATTCAGGGTAACTTCTCGTACTTGAGAGACTCCAGGTGTCTGTAGCAAGGTATGCAATCTATATCAGACTACAAGCCCCTACCTCCTCAATGTGATGATAGCACAGAGTTTCTCAATGAGCTCAACACCTACATCAGCAGCTTGGAGAAGGGAAACAATACAACAGCAGTGAAACTGCCCACCAGCCAAGAAGGTGAAGTGCTCTACATTCACCCAGTGGATGTTCAAGGGGTGCTGCAATGGATAAACCTAAAAAAGGCAGCTGGCCCTGACAATATTCTGGGCAGGTGCTCAGGGACTGTGCTGACCAATAAACTAATGTTTCTCTCTGCATCAGGCCATAGTACCCAAGTGCTTCAAGAATACAACCATTATACCACTGCCCAAGAAATCTCCACCCTCATGCCTGAATTACTACCGCCCAGAAACTCTCACCTCAACTGTAATGAAGTACTTTGAGAGTTTGTTCTAGGACTATTTAACATTAATTTTTCTTGCAGCACCAGACCCACTCCAATTTGCTTATAGATCCAATCGCTTTACAGCAGATGCCATCTTACTGGGACTTCACTTATCTGTGGCACACCTAGAAAACAAAAACTGCTATGTCTGCATATTATTTACTGACTTCAGCTCGGCCTTCAACAGGGTCATCCCCCAACATCTGATTGAGAAACTGATCCATCTGGGTGTTAGCACTCCTTTATGCAACTGGATTCTGGACTTTCTTGTTGACAGACCACGAAAGGTATGCATAGGCAACAACACCTTTGTGAGCATCACACTGAATACTGGAGTACCTCAAGGATGTGTCCTGAGGCTCCTGCTGTTCACCATGCTGACACATGACTGCATCGCTAGGTACAACACAAATCATATTATTAAATTTGCAGATGATACTACAGTGGTGGGTCACATCAGCAATGGTGATAAAAAAGCCTACAGACAGGAGGTGAACCAACTGGCTGGCTGGTGTGACAACAACAACAACCTGGCTCTGAATGTGAACAAAACAAAATAGTAGACTTCAGGAAGAGACACAAGGTTCATTCTCCACTCACAATCAAAGGAGAAACAGTGGAAGGGGTGAAGAGCACCAAGTTCCTGGGGGTGCAAAACCACCAGATTTAATAGAAGCTTTCTTCCACAAGCCATTAGAATTCTGAACTTCAGTAATAACATACACCATGCTGGTCATCAAGGTCTGGAGTTACAATGCTGAAATAATTCAGACATATGCAATAACTCTATGAAAGTACAATCTTATACCTTATGTGCAACATTAACGATGCCAAGTTAACATTCTGTTCAATATACCAAGTTAGCATTCTGTGCAATTTGAAATTGGTCTGATTTTGATCTGTGCAATATATGTGGAATATTTTGGGTACTGACAAAGGCATGTAAGAGGAATAGTCTTGGTGCATGTCATTGTACTTGTTACTGCACTGCAAAAATGTCTTAACTGTTGTTATTGCTGGATTAGCATTAGTATGTATGTTATTGTATTAATATTAGTATCAGTATATGTTCTCTGCACATTGAATTCAAAATAATGCAATTTTGTTCAATTGCACTATTGTGCGGTCTGAATGACAATAACGTTCACTTTGACTTTGACAATGTTGATAGGTATGTATTATTCTGATTTTATAGAGGAAAGGCAAATGTTTCACACCACTAACAAAACAGTTGTGATCCAGAGGGATGCAGAGTGTAAGAAAATATTTCTACTGTTAGTAGGTCTTGCTGCAGAGATAACATTCAATAAAGTGAAATGAGATTTTATGACTAGGACAATGGTAACAACTGCATTCCTTGACAGAATAATAAGGTTAATAAGGAGGATATATGAAGGGTTGGAGGCAAGAACCGAGGTGTGCGGGTTCATTTCTGAGATGTGTTTGAACAGAGAAACTAGGCAGGGATGTCCTTTTACCCCACTGTTTGCTTTATATGTAGAGCAATTATCAAAGAAAATAAGGGATTGACAAATTCAAGGATATAATTGGTATGGCAAAAAAGTTCACTGTGTTTGGCCATTATATTATTTTATATGTGATAAATCCAGAAAAGGATATTTTGGTGCTGTGGAACATTTTGAGAGTTTTAAGTCTTTGGGGTAAAAAATAAAGGTTAAAACAAAGGCTATAGTGATAAACTATGTACCCATACTTATAGGGATATGCTAAGATGAAGTATTGAGATGCATGGATCAAAAAATATTCTATCAGGGCAACTAAGGACATTTAGGAAGAAACTTAAAAGATAAGAAAAAGTGTAAGAATGGGAAGCTCTCGACTACGGATATGGACAGGAAGATACAAACGGTGAATCTGAATGCCCTTAGTCTTATATACAGATCAGACAAAGGAGAGATTGTGGCAGATAATACAGATTTGAAGGGATTTATTTGGGAGGGGAAGAGGGCAAAGACTTGGAATAAATTGATTAACAAGATGAGCCAGCAAACTGTGATACTGTGCCAATGACCCTTTATTAAGTTATATAAGTAACAAAATATTAGGTTCATAGGTAGGTACTAGGCTATCTGCCTGAGGGCATTTATATGCCTAGCCAGAGTGTGTCACCTTTCGCTGCCCCATCGATTAATTAACTGAGCTTCTGTCAAGAAGAGCCATTTAAGTGATCCCAGGGGTGTATTTTCTGTTACCCATCCACTCGTCAAGGTTTCTCTTGAAGAGTGTTAGTGAGGGGCTCTGCCTAATGTAGTTTAGGAATTTTGTTCCAAAGCATGGGGAGTCTCTGTGACAGGAATCTATCCCTCCAGCATGTTCTATTTATTGTTGTGGTGAGGTTTAGCTCACTAGAGCGAGTGGCTCGCAGTGACTTGGATTTCTTTAGGTGGAGCATGTCCATCAATTCTGAGTTGGACATGGCTTTGTAAGTCAGGCAGAGATCACCTCTGAGTAAGTGATATGCCACTGAGTACAGCTGGAGTTCTTCCAGTTGGGCTGCATAGGACATATGTTTGAGGCCAGTAATCCTTTTGGTGAGGTACTTTTGTGGTCTTTCCAGCTGTTGGAAGTGTCTTGTGAGGTACATCCCAAATGGGGCATTGTACTCTATGATGGGTCTGATGAGTAGAGGGGGCACTATAACTTCTTTATTTCTAGATGCTAACCCTTTAGTAATTAGATGGGCTACATAGAAGGATTACCTAACTACTTTGGCAATATGATTGTCAAAGGAGAGATTTCTATCTACCTAGGTCTCCAGATCTCTTATCACCTCTTCTGTATTAAGGGGGCTGCCACCTATGTGGTAATTCATGGGTGTTTTGTTTTTCCCAAACGGGATGACTATGCATTTTTTGGCATTTAGCTTGAGACTATGACTTTGACACCAGGTGTCCATCTCAGTAAAGCCCTTTTGGAGAATGTACATGTCAGTCGGAGACTCAATTATGGCTCCCAGTTTGCAGTCATCAGCGAACTTGATTAGCCATAGTCCTCCTGCGTTTGCCTGTACTTCTGAGAAGTATATGCCGAATAATAGGGGTCCCAGGACCGAGCCTTGTGGGACACCACTTGTGACTGGTTTAGAGTCAGACCTGGAGCCTGCTATTTTTACCGTGTGACTTCTGTCTGTAAGCTAGTTGGCAACCCATCTCGTGACGTAGGGGTTTATGTTCAGGCTGGTGAGTTTTTCTATAATTCCTGAGTGGGGAATGGTGTCAAAAGCCTTGGCGAGGTCAAGGTAGGCTGTGTGAACCACCTTCTCCTCATCTATGGCCTTGGTGACTGTCTCAAAGAAGTCAACCAGGTTTAGTAGGCATGATCTGCCCTTAACAAAGCCAAACTGAGTCAGGTCAAGTGTTTTGAGGTTCCCAATGTCTATGTTAATGAGTACCATGATGATGCGCTCCATAGCCTTGCATACCAGGCTAGTCAGGCTTATGGGGTGATAGTTACCAGGGTCAGTTGTGGCCCCTCCTTTGTGGAGTGTAATAACCATTGCTGTGCACTATCCTATGGGCATGTAGCCTGTGGAGAGGCTGAGGTTGAACAGTGTGTTTAGGTGGGGGGTTAGTTCATTCTGTAGTTCATGCAAGACGCAGACTGGGACACCATCTGGCCCCATTGACGCTGTGCTTTTGGCTTTTGAAAGGGCTGTTTTCACCTGTGTGTCTGTAATTTCTGGGACACTACACTTTTCCGGTATTGTTGTGGGCCCTTTTGGGGGTGAGAGTTGGGGTGAAATTTGCACTGAATCTATCTGCCAGGATGTTGGCAATATCAGTATAGTTCAGTATATTTTGTGCTATTTTGCACTAGCTCAGAGCATATCTGTGAGTTGCCACTTAGATTTTTGACATAGCTAAAGAAGGCTTTGTGGTTATCTTTCGAATCCTTGGCTATTTTTCTTTCGACGGTAGCCTTGGATGATTTTATGAGGGACCTTAGTTTGTTACTGATACCGATCAGGGATGTCTTTCCTTCTTGGGATTTGCTTTTTTTCTGAACTAGTTTCCTCCTTCTATTGTATAGCCTGTGTATGGCAGGGGTCCACCAGACTGGTTTCCTTCTCTTAGGGGAGTGAATCTTGGTTTTGTTAGGGATGGCATGATCCATGCTTCCTTGTAGGTGCTCATAGAGTGCATTTGTAAAGGTTCCTGCATCTTGGACACTGTTATCCTTTAGCATGGGGGCTGTGAAACTTACCACCTCTGTGTTAAGTAAGGTGAAGTTTGCTATAGAAAAGTTTTTCACTGTGGTTTCCTTGATTGGGGGTGGTGGTGTGGTGTGGACATCCAGAGTGATTAGTTTATGGTCTGATCTAACCAGTGATGGGTTGACCTCCGGTGTGGAACACCTGTCGCACATGTTGGTGATGACCAGGTCCAATATGTTTTCACCTCTGGTAGGGGAGTTTACCAGCTGATCCAGAGCATTTGAGTTGATAAATTCCAGGAAGAGCTGGACCTGGGAGTTTGTACTTGAGTAGTTTTCCCAGTTAACGGTAGGGTAATTGAAATGGCCCAATATCAGGGTGTTCAGTAGGACCTTCATGTTTTCCAGTGTCTCCAGAAAGGTGGAGTGGTGATCCTGGTTCATGGAGGGCGATCTGTAGCAGGCCACAATTTGCATTGCAGATTTGCCTGATGTTAGTTGCACATGGATGATCTCAGAGGTATCATTCTGCACCACTAACCTGGAGGTGTAGGTATCCTTGATGAATATGGATACACCCCCTCCTTTTGTGTTTCGGTCCATGTTCTGTGGTCGAAATGTGTGGTATGAGTTGTAGCCCGGTAGTGCTGGGGTGCTCTGTGGAGCCTTGAACCAGGTTTCAGTTACTACATAGATGTTGACGTTCCCCATACTGAGGAGTGCTTCAAGCTCGTGCATTTTAAGCTTTAACCTCCTGGCGTTGAGTAGCATAACCCTCATTTTTTTATTTGTGCTGTTTACAGTGGTGGGTTTGACTTTAGAGCCTTGCCTAAAAAAGGCACTATGGGGGGCAGCAAGAGCCTTGGCCAGTATTCGAAAGCCTAGGGCTGACATGTGCAAGCCGACTCTTGTGAAGCAACGAGGCTTGTTGAGCATGTCATCCCAGGCTGACAGACACTGGATCCCCTTTGAATGACACTAGAAGCTTAGCCAATTGTTGAAATTGATCATTTTTTCTTTATACTGCTGTATCATTCTTGGTGAGGGCAGGATGCTACTCAGGGTCAGGGTCATACCTGCCTGGGCTACATGATCACAGAGCTCTTCGTTATCTCTTTTCATGTAGTCCAGGGAGGTACGGCTCAGGTCATTCACACCAACATGAACAATGACAGAGTCATATTTGTACTTGTTCTGGAGTGACCTGAGTGCTTGTGTTATGTGGTGGATTCTGGCTTCCGACAGGCAGCTAACAGTAACCTTCTCCTTGTCCAGCCTAGTGAGTGGGATGTCAGTTTGCCTGACTACAAAGTTGCCTATTACTAGTGTGTTAGGTATGTTATTTCACCTTAAGGGCTGTGATTGTGCGGCACACTGATTTTGTGTTTTATGTGTTGCCTGGTTTGTGACGGGAGGTGTAGGTTTTATGGGTGTCTGCTTTGGAGGTCTCTGATGATTTTGCATGTTTTTATTTAGAGCCTCTGAGTATGATTTTGTGTATTTTTTGCCAGTGCTGGTTTATTATGTCTATGTGAGGCTGGAGGTGTGGTGCATGTGTTAACCTTCTCCTCATGACTGCCTGTTCTAGTCTTGGGTGGAGAGAGCTTAGCCTCCAATTTAGCTATATAATTGCATCTCTTGCATATGTTAATGTTTTGTGGTAGGAGGAGAGGGTTGTCTGTGTACATGAGGCAGTTGTAACATTGCCTCAGGATACCCAGGTTCACCAGCTGGACTGGAGAGCATACCTGAAATTGCCCTTTGGTCATGCTTGAATAGTAGGGTGAGCTGCTTAGTCGCTTGGTTGGTAAGGGGTGAATAATGAGCCTTGCCCTGCTGGGCAATCAAGTGTCGGGGTACATAAGTGCTTGCTATTAGGTCTGAGCAAGTGCTGGACTGTAGGATGCTTTTTAAGTGCTTAGGTTGAGAGTTAGACTACTTTCAAGGGAAAAACTGAAGAGGAGACTTGGTGGACCCGGAAATAATTTAGCCCTAGTTAACCAGCACTGCCCTGACGTGCAAAACAATGCAAATGCAGTTTTTACAGCAGGGAAATGAAAGAGATAGAAATTAGCCCAAAATGGCCTGTAAACTACTAACTTCTGGGCTGGAACAACTCCTCCAGGGACAGATGGCTGCTCAGATTAGAACAATAGAAAGAAACAGACCGGTTTTGGCTAATGGTATTACATAGCCTTCCTCAGTGTTAAAAAACTCATCAAACCATTGTTAATTTTATAATGAATTCACTAACCAATTAGCTTCTGATTGGTCATATTACAAGTGTTCATTCAATCCTGGTGGGAAAAGCCCTCCCAATTTAATAATCCACTTTTTCTCCTTTGCATCCAAAATGGAATGCAATCCAGCTTTATAGGATCTATTAACCACTATTTTATATATAATAGTAAATTTAAATGTTGTTGCCGGGTGTTTTAATGAATGTTTGTATAATGCATTATTAGCCCTCCTGTTCCTAATGTCACTCATATGCTCCGTAATGCGCAATCTAAGGGGTCTGGAGGTTTGTCCCATATAAAATGCTGAGCAATTACATACAGCCAAGTATATCACCCAGTCACTACTGCAGTTTGCAAAAAATGTAATGTCAAAAACAGTACCCGAATTCCTACTAGTAAACTGCTTGGTTTTCACAATATTAATGCAATGACTGCAGTGTCCACATGGTACAAAACCTGTGAAACTATCCCCTGTGATGGTTTTTTGTTTTGTTCCTATAGGCTCCCGTTCCAAGCCCCTTTTGTAAAAACTAAAACATGAGCCCATATTTTTGCCTCTGCGAAATGAAAATTGACATCTCTCCCCAAGGATATTTGATAAAGTGTTGTCAGCTAACAAAATATTCCAGTGTCGCTGGACACTGTTCAATAATAAATCCATATTCCTCCCATACGTAGTAGTTAAACGTACTAGTAAATTAGTGTGCTGTTATTGCTTCTCCTTGTATTTGAGCAATTCATCCCTATTCAATTTTGATGCCCAGTTGCTTGCTGTCGGTACATGCCCCATTTTATAACCCCTATCCTGAAATCTATTTATAAGATCTTTTCCAAAGGTCTCATAAGTTGTATCATCCAAACAGATATGTCTCATTCTGATAAATTGGGATTTTGGGATGTTTTTGGCTATGTGGGGTGGATGAAAGCTGGAGGTGTGGAGAAGGGAATTATATTGTGGGTATTTACGAAACACCTCAGTTCGTAAAGTGTGGTCCAAATTCCTAGTTACCAGGACATCTAAGTATGTTATTTGGTTCACACTATAATTTGCTGTAGACTGTAGACCCCATTTATTTTCATTTAAATATCCCACAAATTCCAATAAATATTCTACATCTGATTTCCACACCATCCAGCAATCATCCAGGAACCTAAGCCAGATGTCAATCTCATCCAAGTAGATGTTATGCGACCTGTCATAAATGAGATGTTCCTCCACATATGCCATAAAAAGTTCTGCATAAATGGGGGCAAAAGATGCCCCCATAGCTGTTCCTTTCACCTGCCAGTAGCACTGGTCCCCATAAAAGAAAACATTCTTGGTAAGGACATGCTCCATCAGACAAGTCAGAAAGGTGTTAAATCCAGGTTGGCAGAGACTGGACTTGTATAACCAATATTCAATTGCTTCAATGCCAGCCTGATGAGGAATGTTAGTATATAATGCGTTAATGTCACTCAGGTCACTCCACAATAAGTACAATGCACTCAGATCACTCCACAATAAGTACAAATATGACACTGTCATTGTCCTTGTTGGTGTGAATGACTTGAGACGTCCCTCCCTGGACTACATGAAAAGAGACATGGAGGAGCTCTCCGATCTTGTATCCCAGGCAGGTATGACCCTAACCCTGAGTAGCATCCTGCCATCACCCAGAATGATACCACAGTACAAGGACAAAATGATTGACTTCAACAATTGGCTAAGCTTCTGGTGTCATTCTAAGGGGATCCACTATTTGTCTGCCTGGGACGACATGATCGACAGTCCTCGATGCTTTGCCAGAGATGGCCTGCACCTGTCGCCCTTAGGATTCCGGATACTGGCTAAGGCTCTTGCCACCCCTATAGTGCCTTTTTAGGCAAGGTTAAAATGACAAATTCACCACCGTAACAGGTACAAGCAAGCAAAATCTGAGGGTAATGCTACTCAATGCTAGAAGTCTAAACCTCAAAATGCACTCACTTGAGGCACTCCTTAAAATGGAGAAAATTGACATCTGTGCAGGGACAGAGACCTGGTTCAAAGCTCCAGAGAGCACCCCTGCATTACCAGGCTTCAATTCATACCACACCTTTCGGCCACCTAACCAAGAAAGAAGCACTAAAGATGGAGGCGTGTCCAGATTCATTAAGGATATCCACACCTCCAGGCTAGTTGCACAGCATAATGCATCCGAGATTATCCAAGTGCAACTAACTCTGGGCAAGACCGCAATCCAAATTGTAGCTTGCTACAGACCCCCCACCATGCCCCAGGATTCACATTCCTCATTTCTTGATACACTGGAAAGTATTAGGGTACAACCCAACACCCTAATAATGGGAGATTTCAACTACCCCACTATTAACTGGGAAAACTACTCGTACCAACTCTTTTGCTCAACGTTTTCTAGAATTCATAAATTCCAACACCTTGGATCAACTTATTCACACCCCCACCAGGGGCAGCAATATCCTAGACCCAGTTATTACCAACATGGGAAACCGGTGTTCCACACCAGAGGTCATTTCCTCGTTGGTCAGATCCAACCACAAGCTAATCAGCTTGGACATCCACATCCCACCCCCAGCCCCAATTAGGGAAACCATCGTAAAAAACTTCTCAAAAGCCAATTTCACACTTCTTAAGACAGAAGTGGCAAACTTCATGACACCCATGCAGATGGACAATAGAGGTATGACTGCCGAATCCTACACAAATGCACTTTATAAGCACTTACACGAGTGCATAGATCATGCTATCCCTAATAGAACCAAGATGTTATCCTCCAAAAAAGGAAGCCAATCTAGTGGTCCTCTGCCATAAACAAACTCTACAACAGAAGAAAGAAATTGTTGCAAAAAAGAGTAAAATCCCATGACTGGAGGAACTCCCTGGTCAACCTCAGTAAGAAGCTGAGATCCCTCATAAAATCCTCCAAAGCTAGTTACGAAAACAAAATTGCCACTGACTCTAAAGACAACCACAAAGCATTCTATAGCTATGTCAAGAATCTAAATGGGAACACTCAGATCTGCTCTGAGTTACAGCATAATGGCACTAAATATACAGAACCAACTGATATTGCCAACATCCTAGCAGATAGGTTCAGTGCTAACTTTACCCCCTCTCACCCCCTAGAGGGCCCATCTCTATACCGGAAGAATGCAAAGTTCCTATAATCACGGCTGCACAGGTAAAAAACACACTATCCAAAGCCAAGAACACAGCATCCATGGGACCTGAAAATATCCCAGGCTGCCTTCTACACGAACTACAGAATGAACTGGCACCCTACCCAAGTACCATGTTCAATCATAGCCTCACCTCAGGCTTTGTACCCACTGAATGGCGCACCGCGACAGTTATCCCACTCCACAAAGGGGGAGCCATGACGGACCCCAGGAACTACCGTCCCATTAGCCTGACGAGCTTGGTCTGCAAGGCCATGGAACGTATCATCATGGAACTCATAAACAAAGACATTGGTAATCTCCAAACTCTGGACCCTACTCAGTTTGGATTTGTAAAAGGCAGATCATGTCTCCTAAACCTGATTGACTTCTTTGAAGCAGTCAACAAAGCCATAGATGAGAGTAAAATGGTTCACACAGCTTATCTAGATCTCGCCAAGGCTTTCAACACCATCCCCTACTCTGGAATTATAGATAAGCTCAATAAGCTAGGTATAAATCCCTATGTCACAAGATGGGTTGCCAACTGGCTCACGGACAGAACCCACACTGTGAAAGGAGCAGATTCCAAATCCGACATCAGACCAGTGACAAGTGGAATACCACAGGGTTCAGTCCTGGGTCCTCTCCTGTTTGGTATCTACTTATCTGAAGTGCAGGCCAACACAGAAGGTCTTTGGCTAACAAAGTTTGCAGATGACTGCAAACTAGGAGCCATAATCGAAACTCCTAATGATGTGGACAAACTACAAAAGAGCCTCACTAAGACAGATACCTGGTGTCAAAGCCATGGCCTGAAGCAAAATGCCAAAACGTGTATTGTCATCCCCTTTGGTAAAAACTCTGTACCCATGAACTACCACATAGCTGGTAGTCTACTTAATGCCGAAAATGTGATGAGACCTTGTGACACAGGTGGACAGTAGTCTCTCCTCTGATAATCACATCGCCACAGTGGTCAGGAAATCCTTCTACGTGGCTCATCTCATCACAAAAGGATTCTCATCCAGAAAAAAGAGGTCATTGTTCCCCTCTACTAATCACTCATTAGACCCATTATAGAGTACAACACCCCTTTTGGTATGTACCTTACAAGACATCTACAACAACTGGAAAGACCACAGAAATACCTCACAAAGAGAATTACCGGTGTCAAACAGATGCCCTACGCAGACCATCTAAAAAAAATCCAGCTTTACTCCATCACATATCGCCTACTCAGGGGCGATCTCTGCCTAACACACAAAGCTATGTCAAACCCAGGGCTTTTGGACATGCTCCACTTAAAGAAATCCCGATCCTGCCGAGCTACACGCTCTAGGGACCTAAACCTTGTCACCACAATAAACAGAACATGCTGGAGGGATAGATTCCTGTCCCAGAGACTTCCCATACTCTGGAACAGACTACCTATCTATATCAAACAGAGCTCCTCATTATCACTCTTCAAAAAAATTTTGATGATTGGATGGGAAATGGGAAATTCACCCCAGGGATCACTTCTGTGGCTCTGCTCGACAGGGGCACAGGAAAATAATTTTCTTGGGTGGCGAAAGCCAGGGTACATTTTTTGGCTAGGCTTGTATAGGCCCTAGGGCCGATAGCCTAGTACCTACCTATGAACCCATAACATCAAGTGTACAAAGGATCCATCGCTCCTCTAATTGTACATCTCCTTATTATTTTCAAATTCACGTTATTACTCCAGGGACCTCATTCGTCAGCCAAACAATCTCTCACAGATTGAGATAGATACTCGAGGTGAATTAGAAAATAATGAGATTGTTATTCTTTCAGTGACAAGGGCGGAGCTGTGGTGGTTATGAGCTGGGACAAATATGATGCTGAAGCACAAAAACAACTAAGGACAGGAGACATTTTAATACGCCTCTTGATCCCACCTTTAGGTTTAAAAAACAAATTGATGAATTCTTGGCCTCTACAAAGGCTGAAGGTATTATCTCAGACTCTACCTTATATCAGCTAACAGTTCCAGATCCCAATAACCAATATATTTATTTTCCATAAAGATCTTTTGAATCCATCAGGTACACTGATTGTTTCAGGCCGAGGATCCATCACTGAGCCTCTATCCAGGTTTCTTACCAAATATTTACAACTGCTTTTAAAATGGGTAATACCTAGGTTTCAGGATACAACTGAATTTTTGGACATCATTTCTGATGTACAATTAGAGGTCCTTTCTGATTTGTCTGATGCAGCATGTCCTTATCAAGAATGTTTTCTTTTATGGCAACCAGTGCTCCTGGCAGGTGAAAGGAACAGCTATGGGGTCATCTTTTGCCCCCATTTATGCAGACCTTTTATGGCATATGTGGAGGAACATCTCATTTATGACAGGTCGCATAACATCTACTTGGATGAGATTGACATCTGGCGTAGGTTCCTGGATGATTGCTGGATGGTGTGGAGATCAGATGTGGAATATTTACTGGAATTTGTGGGATATTTAAATGAAAATAAATGGGGTCTACAGTTTACAGCAAATTATAGTGTGGACCAAATAACATACTTAGATGTCCTGGTAACTAGGAATTCGGACCACACTTTACAAACTGAGGTGTTTCGTAAATACCCACAATACAATTCCCTTCTCCACTCCTCCAGCTTTCATCCACCCCACATAGCCAAAAACATCCCAAAATCCCAATTTATCAGAATGAGATGTATCTGTTCGGATGATACAACTTATGAGACCTTTGGAAAAGATCTTATAAATAGATTTCAGGATAGGGGGTTATAAAATGGGGCATGTACTGACAGCAAGCAACTGGGCATCAACATTTAATAGGGATGAAGTGCTCAAATACAAGGAGAAGCAACAGCAGCATACTAATTTACCAATGTGTTTAACTACTACGTATGGGAGGAATACGGATTTATTAATGAACAGTGTCCAGCGACACTGGAATATTTTGTTAGCTGACAACACTTTATCAAATATCCTTGGGGAGAGATGCCAATTTTCATTTTGCAGAGGCAAAAATATGGGCTCATGTTTTAGTTTTTACAAAAGGGGCTTGGAACGGGAGCCTTTAGGAACCAAACAAAAAACCATCACAGGGGATATTTTGACAAGTTGTGCACCTTGTGGACACTGCAGTCATTGCATTAATATTGTGAAAACCAAACAGTTTACAAGTAGGAATTTGGGTAATATTTTTGACATTACATTTTTTGCAAACTGCAGTAGTGACTGGGTGATATATTTGGCCGTATGTAATTGCTCGGCATTTTATGTGGGACAAACCTCCAGACCCCTTACATTGCACATTACGGAGCAGATGAGTGACATTAGCAACAGGAGGGCTAATAGTGCATTATACAAACATTCGTTAAAAAACCCAGCAGCAACATTTAAATTTACTATTATAGATAAAATAGTGGGTAATAGATCCTATAAAGCTGGATGGCATTCCATTTTGGATGCAAAGGAGAAAATGTGAATTATTAAATTGGGAGGGCTTTTCCCACCAGGATTGAATGAACACTTGTAATATGACCAATCAGAAGCTAATTGGTTAGTGAATGACATTATAAAATGAACAATGGTTTGATTAGTTTTTAACACTGAGAAAGGCTATGTAATACGATTAGCTGAAACCGGCCTGTTTCTTTCTGTTGTTCTAATATTTTGTTACTTATATGACTTAATAAAGGGTCATTGGCACAGTATCACAGTTTGCTGCTCATCTTATGGTTTGATATGGTTTATTGGAGACGTGCAATTGCCTAACATGCAGGGCACTCTCTTGGCAATAAATTGATTCCCCACAAGGAACAAGGTAGATGACCATTACTTGGTTTAAAGGGATATGTTATATGTATACAGTTAAGGCTTGTATGCATAACTCCACCAGAAGGTTGTAAATAAAAATGGAAACAGATGATAATGAATTTTGGGGGTGGGTGAAAAATCGAAAGTATGATTTTTGACAGAAGTACTTAAAGAGAATAACAACTATACAAAGTGTTATATTCATAAAGTAGCAGAAAGTATTCTAAGAACTAAGATAACACTTGAATTGAGAGAGGAGATTTTGCCAATAGGGAAGACTGCAAATGATATGGGTGTAGAAAACAGGGAAGACTGCAAATGATATGGGTGTAGAAAACAGGGAAGATGGGGATGGAATTTACTGGAAGAAATTAGCAAAGGAACCGATGTATTGGAAGCAGATAACTAGGCAGTGAAATGTAATAAAGTGGTATGAGGCCAAGCAGAAGTTTGGACTGCAAGTTAGAGACTGCCTTCCCTACCAGGGACTGATGACAGAGTATAAACCTCTCCCCTTGTATTTTTTACCTCTTTAGTTTCTCTAACCTCATCTGGCTCCACCCATCTCCACCCATCTCCACATTCTATCTTTAGTTCAAACTCACATTATCTGTTATCCCCGATTTAACAGCTTCACTTTCCTTCTCCATATCTACTTCCACCCTTTCCTAGCCTTACCTTACTCGGTACTCCTACTCAATAGTACCTACCTGTTTACTATAACCTCTGCCTATCTTCTATTTGCTTTATCTATTCTCCTTTTCTCCTTTTCTATCTACACCTTTCTCTGTAGGTTGGCACATTACTACTTGTCCTTTAACTTCATTTCTATCACTAACTATATTCACCTGATACTTACTTACTTCCATGTCACCTATACTCAAAGCTGTTTTCACACATATCCTTCTCTTTTCTACTACTATAGCCTTCCTATCCATACCTTATTACATCACCTTCTTTGAAAACACTACTTTACATGAACATAACCTTCACCTCCAACAGACTTTACCAACCTCTTCTGTCAACACCCACAATCATAGTAATATAACCTGTTCCTCTAACTTTTTACTACCAAAATACCACAGAACATCTCATATGTCATACTACTTAAACAAAAAGTATCTTTATAGCACACCAAAGATCCTTAAATCTCAATTTTACCCCCAGTGCAACCTCCTCATACATGGAGATATTCATCCTAACCCTAGTCCTAATACTAACTGTAATTTAAATCTAAATAATACTACTTTACCAATACCACCATCATGTACTAAAGCAGCCAACTCCCTTCAAATAGCTCACCTTAATATTAGAAGCATAAATAACAAAACTCACCACCTACATGCACTCCTAGACTTACATTCATTTGATATTCTATGTCTCACAGAAACTTGGCTAAAACCCTCTACTCAAGACCAGGAAATCACCCATCCTGGCTATAATATACTTAGATGTGACCGCATAAAGAAGAAAGGTGGAGGTATAGCCATTATCTATAACTCTAATCTTCAAGTGACCCTCTATAATGAACTTCCATCACTAGACTCCAAAGCCGAAATATTATCTATCAAACTTCAAATTAACAATAATAATCAATCTTTCTAATTTGTTTGTACCTTCCCCCTGGAAATAATACACATATTCTTGAAACCTTACTTAGCTCACTATCTAACCAACTACCCCAAGAAACCATATTACTTGGTGACTTCAACATTGACTGGTTAACCTGTTCATCCCAGCACTCTACTAACCACATAAACCTCTACGAGTTCTCTCAATTAATAACCACTCCAACTAGAATCCACAAACCTAATAAAAAAGAAACAACTCTGGATTGGATCCTTATTAATAACCATCCTAACATCTACACTCCAGGAACTCTTCCTGATAATATTAGTGACCATATGCTCACATATGTTGTTAGACAAAAATTGCATATCCCAACTACCCATAAACTCAAGACATCCCGCTCAAGAAATTTTTCAATCCTGAAAAGTTCCAGACTGAATTAAAAGCATGTGACTGGTCTCCGCTGACTCACCTTGAACTTAATGAAGCAGTGGCCTACTTTAATACCAACTTTCTACAGATCCTTGACTTTCATGCTCCCATTCGCTCTACTAGGATAAGATCCAAAACAGCACCATGGCTAACTAAACAAACTAAGAAGAAAATGATCCTGAGAAATAAAATGTGGGCTAAATCGAGAGCTACCAAATGTCCATCAGATCACCTCCTCTTTAAACAATTAAGAAATGCTACTAAGAAAGATACTCTTACAGACAAAAATGAATTTTATCTACACCTTCAACAATCCAGTCAACACACCCCTCAAAAATTCTGGTCAGGTATTAACACACTTCTTAAACCAGGACATACAACTACTCCTACCCCTTCAGGCACTAACCTTAACAATTCCACCCTAATCCCTGATGCCTTTAACAAGTATTTTACAGAAGTCATTCAAACCCTAGCTAATTCATTACCCTCATCCACAGTAATCTTACCTAATACCCCTAGCACCTCCTCAAATGCCTTTCACATTCAACCTGTAGCTACATCTCTTATTTATAAGCTTCTCAAGAAACTTAAAGCTTGTACTCCATCCACTGACCTACTGCCATCAGAATACCTACAAATTGCTGCAGAAGCTATAGACTACCCCATATCCATACTTATTAATAGGACTATCTCTGAAGGAAAAATTCCCACCTTATGGAAAATATCTCATATAATTCCTCTACATAAAGGTGGCTCCTCTACTGAGTTCTCAAACTTTCACCCTATTGCCTTACTCTCCCCATTAGCAAAGATTATGGAAAGATGCATACACAAACAATTTCTCAACTACCTTCTACAAAACAGACTACTAGCCAATTGTCAACATGGTTTCAGACCTTCCCACAGCACTACAACTGCCCTCCTCTCCTTCACTGACACTATAAATAACATTAAGAACAATAATCTTTTCTCCTCTGCTCTATTCCTAGACCTGTCAAAAGCTTTTGACATGGTTAACCATAACATACTTCTTGATAAACTAAATCACTATTCTCTTGGCTCACAAGCACTTCAATGGTTTAGGAGTTATCTCCAAAACAGGCAACAAGCAGTGCTATGGGACAACAATCTATCTTCCTTACTACCAGTAAACATTGGGGTTCCTCAAGGCTCTATTTTAGGTCCCCTTCTTTTTTCTTTATTTATAAATGACCTACACGTGAATATACCCCAAGCCATCTGCATTCAGTATGCTGATGACTCAACTTTAATCTGTGCTGCTAATAATGTTTCCTCCCTCCAGTCCCTCACCCAAACAGTCTTCTATAATGTAGAAAAGTGGTTTATGGAACACTCCCTCCTTCTTAATGCCAAAAAAACAAAACTTCTTCTCTTCACTCCTACTCACAAATCTTCCACACCTTTCTTCACTATCTCCTCTAATAATGCTACGTGTATTAACCCAGACAAGACCACTCGCCTACTAGGTGTAACTATTGATAACCGTCTTAATTTTGATGACCATATTAACAACACCATTAAATCAGTTAACAAAAAAATAGGTACTCTCTACAGAATTAAACCCTTTCTTACCCCAGCAGCTAGAAAAACCATTGCCCAGACCCACCTGATCTCTACCCTTTTCTATGCCTCTGCTATATATACTAACTTATCAAAAAATAACATGGCCAAACTCTCTACCTGTTATAATAGTATATCTAGATTCATTACTGCTACTCCCTTCAGAACTCACCATTGTCTCAACCTCAGGCAACTCGATTGGTTAGAGCTAAATAGCCATTTACTCTATCAGCAACTACTTATCATTCATAAGTCTCTTCACTACCCTGAAGCTACCCCAAGCATTACAAAACTTATTTCACCTTATAAGAACCTAGCTACTCTACGCTCTGCTAATAAACTCCTAGTAGCCTCGACTAAATCTTACAATAAAGCTGATGACTCATTATTTTCAAATTCTGTTGGGAAAATCTGGAATCAACTCCCTCAAGAAATAACTAACCTAGACTCCACACCCCTTTTCAAAAAACACATCAAAGAATATCTTAAAACTCAGTGGCTATGTCCTTGTGCTAAACCTGACTGAAATTACTTCTCCCTTACTCCTATCTTCCCCCACTATCCACTAACTGTGCCTCTAAATAACATATTTAATTGATGTCAGCTACTTCTTTTATATTGACTTTAAAAAAGATTTGTTTTATTTTCATTCTCCATGTTATGCCGTTTTGTGGTTTTCTTATCAGTTTTTATTATTCTAACTTTAGTATGCTGCATACCTGAAATTTGTATTGTTAACCAGCTGTTTTTGGTTAACTTGCCTTGTGTTTGCTAGTTGTTTTTTTGTTAAATTCTTACACAAGCCTACCATTGTACTTTTTGTAGTTTGCTTATCATGTTTTTTGTTGATAATGTTTTCTTACTTCATGTAATTGGAGCTTTTCTCCCCGGGCCTCTACTGAAAACGGATATATGTCCAGCTAGACTAGCCCAGTCAACAAATGTAAAATAAAATAAAATAAAATAAATAGACAAAAAGAGATGGTATGGAATTGTGACGTGAAAAGCAAGCTCTGGTAGACTTTTTAGTTGAGTCTAAAATAGAAGATAAAATAGGGGCTGTTGTAGGGTATAAAAATACTGCATGATAACTACAAGACTCAGAGAGGTTAGAAACGACTGGGAAAAGATAATGGAAGTCTGTTTAAAATATACAGTGAGAAGACATCCATCAGGCTTCCAAGTATGCAGCAATATCCAGAAGATTTAGGAATTTTGGTTGGAAGTATTTGCATAGGTATCTTTAAACCTTATTCCTCAGGTTGATATGAAATGTCAGTGGTATGAGGTGGTAAGATAGAGATAATTGGGCACATAGCAAATTGGTGGATTATAAAGATTGCCTATTGAGTGCTTTGTTGGACCTGTTGGGAGAACAAGTGGTTATAACTAAGGAAATTAATATTTTGAGCTGGGATATAACATTAGAATTGCTTAGATATGGTAAGGTCTCAAGTCCAATGCCACCGGGCACCAACAAAGCAGTTACTAGAAAATCAAAAGCAAAATGTAAACCAACTGTAATTAAAGTATTCAATTTAGTAAAGGAGATAAAAGAACTTGAGGTTGCGTCTCTAGGAAAAGGAAGGAGAAATATCATAAAATAAATGGAATTTGTGGGAATGATAAAATAATGTTCAGGATAGGAGTGCGTCTTAAAGGACTGATATTGCCAACATCCTGGCAGATAGGTTCAGTGCTAACTTTACCTCCCTCTCACACCCTAAAGGGCCCATCTCTATACCGGAAGAATGCAAAGTTCCTGTAATCACGGCTGCACAGGTAAAAACCACACTCTTTAAAGCGAAGGACACAGCATCCATGGAACCTGACAACATCCCAGGCTGCGTTCTACATGAACCACAGAATGAACTGGCACCCCACCTAAGCACCATGTTCAATCATAGCCTCACCTCAGCCTTTGTGCCCACTGAATGGCACACAGTGACAGTTATCCCACTCCACAAAGGGAGAGCCACCACGGACCCCAGGAACTACCACCCCATTAGCCTAACCAGCCTGGTCTGCAAGGCCATGGAACATATCATCGTGGAACTTATAAACAAAGACATCGGTAATCTTCGAACTCTGGACACCACCCAGTTTGGGTTTGTAAAAGGCAGATCATGTCTCCTAAACCTGATAGACTTCTTTGAAGCAGTCCCCAAAGCCGTACATGAGGGTAAGGTGGTTCACACAGCGTATCTAGATTTCGCCAAAGCTTTTGACACCATCCCCCATTCTGGAATTATAGATAAACTCACTAAACTAGGTATAAATCCCTATGTCACAAGATGGGTTGCCAACTGGCTCACTGATGGAACTCACACTGTGAAAGTAGCAGACTCCAAATCCGACTTCAGACCAGTAATAAGTGGAGTACCACAGGGTTCAGTCCTGCGTCCTCTCCTGTTTGGTATCTACTTTTCTGAAGTACAGGCTAACACAGAAGGTCTTTGGCTAGCAAAGTTCACAGATGACTGCAAACTAGGAGCCATAACTGAAACTCCTAACGATGTGGACATCCTACAAAAGAGCCTCACTGAGACAGATGCCTAGTGTCACAGCCATGGCCTCAAACTCAGAGCCAAAAAGTGTATTGTCTTTCCCTTTGGTAAAAAATCTGTACCCATGAGCTACCACATAGGTGGTAGTCTACTTAACACCGAAAGTGTGATAAGAGACCTTGGGACACAAGTGGAGAGTAGTCTCTCCTTTGATAATCACATCGCCACAGTAGTCAGGAAATCCTTCTACATGGCACACCTCATTACAAGAGGTTTCTCGTCCAGGAAAAAAAGAGGTCATTGTTCCCCTCTACTCATCACTCATTAGACCCATTATAGAGTACAGTGCCACTTTTGGTATGTATCTCACAAGACATCTACAACAACTGGAAAGACCACAGAAATACCTCACAAAGAGGATTACCAGCCTCAAACAGATGCCCTATGCAGACCGTCTCAAAAAACTCCAGCTTTACTGCGTCACATATCACCTACTCAGAGGTGATCTCTGCCTAACATACAAAGCTATGTCAAACCCAAAACTGTTGGACATGCTCTACCTAAAGAAATTCCAATCCCTCCAAGCTACACACTCTAGTGACCTAAATCATGTCACCACAATAAACAGAACATGCTGGAGGGATAGATTCCTGTCCCAGAGACTTCCCATACTCTGGAACAAACTACCTACCTATATCAAACAAAGCTCCTCTTAGCACTCTTCAAGAAAAATTTTGATGATTGGATGGGAAATAGGAAATTCACCCTGGGGATCACCTCTGTGGCTCTGCTTGACAGGGGCACAGGAAAATAATTTTCTTGGGTGGCGAAAGCCAAGGTACCTTTTTGCCTAGGCTTGTATAGGCCCTAGGGCCTATAGCCTAGTACCTACCCATGAAGGCAGAAATTGAGAAAATTTTTTTTGGGGGGCATTATTAAGTGCTTGAAAAGGGTGGCAAGAACTTTTAAATGTGTCTATTTAAAGGTGACTCTCTCTCTCTCTCTATCTATATATATATATATATATATATATATATATATATATATATATATATATATATATATATATATATATATATATATATATATATATATAAAGGGTTCCATTAAGATGCTCAAATTGTCAGTTGTTCATATGGTGAAAAGACCAGCAAAAGTGATTAAATGTTTAAAGATTACAAATTGCTGGTCTTGTCACATGCAAGACCACAGTACAGTAAAGACTGAGAATTTGCCCTTTCCAGACTGTAGCACGATCATGGACTTGGTGTGTATATATATATATATGTATAGAGAGAGAGAGAGATAGATAGATAGATATATGTGTTTGTGTAACAAGGGGTGATGGGGTGCAAAATATTTGCTATATATGTATATGTGTGTGTATATATATATATATATATATATATATATATATATATATATATGTATATGTATATATATATATATATATATATATATGTGTGTGTGTGTGTGTGCGCGCGCGCGCACGCTTGCGCATGCCCACTGGATCGACTGTGCTCCTACACCGACACCTGTTTGGTTGACACCATTTGATTGACACAAACAGATGGTCGAGAGGTGTGAGAGATTGACAATTCTCTTTCCCTGGGGATTGCATGATCTCAGCATTAGTATATATAATTTGCAGTTGTTATAGAGGGGTGCAGGGGCTTGCCTCCTGCAAAACACTTGTAATTAGTTTGCTCTGCTCTGGGGTAATCCCTTGAACATGTGCAGAATGTACTGCATTTGTAGTTTTGACATTTTCACTTTGGGATTCTGTGTGTTGCTATGTAGGTGCACAGTAGATCCAGTACTCTACATGTAGACATAGATGTATTCACCTCTGAGATTGCACAACATCAAGAAAAGCACATATTTCCAAATACCCACTAATGTGTTGTCTTGCTCTATAGCACTTCCTACTTATGGCAATTTCACAGAAATATCTAACCTGATGAAAAGGACATTTGAAAAAGGTGTCCTGCACTCCAAAGGTCATATCTCAGTACCCCTGTCAGATTTCATCATAAAACTTTGAGGTAGTAACAATAAACTTTTATTGTGCTCCTGGAATATATCTCCATTTCTGTTCAGACCAGCTAAAGATGCAATAGGAAAAGGGTCCTCCTTGTTCAACCTGAATACAGGCTCCCCATCATAGCCACTGACTCTAAAAAAGCTCATCCACTCTTCCCCATTGAAAATAAAATCTGTTGAGTAAACACAACTTATAAAAATAAAAAATGCTGCGCAGTCTTTTTGTGAGATGCTCAGTTTTCATATCCACATTTCATATAAATGAAGGGGACAAGAATGAGTTCTGTCCTTGTTAATATATCAAGCCACTGCCACATCGTCCAAGTAAAGGTAACTTCCCCCTGAGAAGAAGGTTCCATAAGGTCTGAAGGGTATGGAGGACCACTCCCAGCTCCGGGGCATGCAGGATATTGATATAAAGTGTGCTCTGCCAACCCAAGGGAGATGCACCCCTGGTGACTATCACTGTGGGGGTGGGGGGAAACAAATGAGCAAACCCGGACATGATTGTGTTGTTTCAGCCACCACTGCAGATGTTAGTGACAGGATTTGCATAATTATATTACCAAGAATATAGGGTGTGAATTCTGATTCCATATAATGCTGTGTGCCAGTAACCAAAACAAGCATGGTGCCAAGTGTAGTCCTCCACCAAAAAGAAACAGGGTCAACAGACTTTTTTAAATCACTTTTAATGACATCTGACATTCACAAGTTAGAGCTTTTATCCTCACAAAGAATAACAGTAGGACTTTAATTACTATTTTGTGGTAGACTACACTGTGCACAATACTGCTTTCGGTGCTTATTTTTGGTGCACGTATACTTTTATTTTTGATCCTATGTGTCCACTGAAGAGCTTATATGTAATACTTTGCACAAGGTTAAGAATATTATGACTGCCATCAGGCCTAGAACTTTTAGACACAATACTGCTGTCACTTTAGATAATGTTAGAATAAGATGGACAATGTACTGAAGATTAGTTGTTTTGCCCAGTGGGAGACTTGCTAAACAGGTTTCATAGTCAGATAGCACCCAGTGAGGGAATTATGCATGCATTAGCTTCATCTGAGACATTGCTATGTTCACTGATAATACAAAGATCAGAAAAGGAGTAAATGATCCTTAGCTTGTATGAAAGACTTATTTGTTGTAGATACCAGGAACCAATCATCCAGGTAGGGGAAGACTCTGTTACTTTCAACCAACAGTAAGTTGCTATAACCACCATGCATTTGGTAAACACCCAAGGTTGTATGGAGACCAGATAGAAGAGCCCTAAATTGATAATGGTTGGCTCCTAGTCTGAAGTAGAGAAACATCCTGTATGTCTTGGCTATTTTAATATATAGATATCCTGGAAACCTAAATTGCAAATTCTGTCTCCTTTTGTAAGTGTGGAAAGGTGGACTGCTCTATGCCAGTACTGAATTTGGTCTTCGTTATAAGGTTTAGGCCGTGAGAGCCAATATCAGTCTGAGACCTTTCAGCTTTTTGGGGACTAAAAAAAGGTATCTTGAATAAATTCCTTGGTTTCTCTGCACTGTTGGGATCTTTTGGACTACTTTGTAAGAGGTTTGCTACATCTCTTCTAGCTGCCTCCTTTTATTGTGATGGACATATGCAAGGGGTAATGAGGTTGGTTTGGGAAGGAAAGAAATGGTGTGGTGTAATCTCTGGATATTATCTCCCTGGTGATGTTGTCCTCTGTGATGGCCTGCCATACGATGAGATACAGGAATGGGTGACACCCTACTCTCCCCAGAAGAGGAGCAGATGGGAAGATTCTCAGAGGTTCTTCAATTGCCCTTCTAGAGGGATGACTGTGGAAGCCTGGTTTTATGGGCCACCTCTAGCCCTGGGTTGGCACCCTTTCTGAAGTCCACTGTATCCATGCTAGTTTTTTGGAACATCACTGCTCAGACTAAGTCTGTTTGGACTTCTTGGACTCCATATTCCTTGCACTCATCTAGTGATGAGAATATGTTCTCTGGGGAGTGGTCAGCTTTACTCTAAGAGCAGTGAGCATATTCCCTTCAGCTCTCTCTTTTGTTTTTTAGCTGTGTCTCAAACTTTGTTGTGCCATCAGATGGAACAGTGGTAAAGGATGCTTTGAAGTTGTTCAGAATTGAAACGTGCCTGGGACAGGCTTGTTGAGTAATAGTGATACCTAGTCTGCTGACCTGTGTTACTGTATCTGCAGCATTGTGCAGAACCTGCATAAAACAGGGTGAAAACAACATTGAGCATTGACACCTGAGAAATCAGTTTCATTACACTTGCCTGTATGGCAATTTGCTCAGTATTTCTAATATTTTAATCAGGAAGTTACTGATCATGAGCATAAAGATCTGTAAGGAGTAAAGGTGCTTGCCAAATTGGACCCTAAAAGACATTGGGAAGTGTTCAAAGGACTTTTTTAAAGAGATACAGCTACCATAAAGGAGACAATTAAGGATGCATTTCCAACATTATTAATCCAAAGGAGGTTGAAACATTGTGGCCTGTCTCCCTGAAAGAGGTTCTTTCACATCAGCCTCTCACCAGGTCTTCTGCAACACAAGTGAAACCATGCAATCTGCAGGAAGAACCACCCAAAAACATCAGGGGTGAAAAAAAAGCCTCCAGAATAATCTCTTTTTCAAGAGAGACTAGGTTAATAAGCCAAGATCCCTTCTGGTGTATAAGCTGAAGAATTTCTGTAATTTGGGAGGATCAGGATAGGATGTGGGGTAGGCCTTCCTTGTGTCCAGGGTAAGAGACTCTGTAATGGAATTCGGGGGCTTATCAGTTATCTTCTGTTCTGGGGCACTCACTCAATGTGTCATCCAAGTGGGAGAAGGAAGAATCTGTGCTGGATGGCATCCTATCACTGGAGGCTTTCCATACCTCTGCATCTCAGGGATGAAGAAAATGGAGACAAAGTCTCAAGTCAGTGGACACCAGTGGTTGGAGTCAACATTGCAGACTCTTCTAGGGTGTTTTCCAATCTCAATGACTGACTCTACACTGAGTACTGTCCTCCAGCAGTTAACACAGAAAGGTTCAGCACTGAGAGATTCAGTGTCTCCAAAAATGTATACATAAAAGGAGCTAGCATTGAATGGATCCATATAGCTGCCAGTACTAAGGTCAACAGCAGCATCAAGGAAGGCTTCAGTGCTAAGGCTTTACTGGCTGATGTGGTTAACACTAAGCTAGACTGGACTAAGGACCTTGAACCCTAGTCACTGACGGCACTGAAAACATTGGTGCTGATATCATCAGCATAGAGGGAAGTTTTGGTACTGAATCAGAAGTTAGTGAATGTGCTGAGTTAGGATTTGGCAGTTGGAACAATGGCTATGAAAATAAAAGTACTGCTGCAATGTCCAGGAAAAAAAGCAGATGAAATGGAGGAAAAGGACCTGCTCCTGCTGCCCATTTCAGTCTGAGCCTTGGTCACCAGCTGTTGTCATCTTCTCTCAGTCAATGTGTAGAGAAAAGCTGCAAAGAGCCATGGAGTATCTGACCTAGACAACTGAAGATGGTTTGGATTCTAAACATTGAGACAATTCAAGTTCATAAGTAAAATTACTAAAGCGTTTTTTGGTTGGATCAGTTACGATGCACACAGCTAACTGGGAAACTCCCTGGGTAGTCCCTTGCTCATGAGTATTTATTACCTTTTGAAGATGATTTTAGAGGGGGTGGTAGGTCTCACAGTAAGCAGTTAAGATGAGGATGCCCATGGCGATAGACACTTCAATTTTTGTTTTTCTTTTCTTTCTCTTCAGTTCATGTTGACTAATGTGGCAGCAGTTCCTTCAGTATCAGTTTGTTTTTAAAATCCTGCAGGGTCCTGGAGCTGAACATGTTGCACTTGTTGCAGGGGGCATCAAGGAACTCCACCTCCAACACACAATGCAAAGGACATTTTCCTGATGGAGGTTTTGTGATCACACTTGGCATATTCTGTAAATCCACATTTATCAATTTTACCTTATCAACATTAACCCAGTGGCAGTGTAATGCGCATTGTTTCAGTTGACCAACAATGTCTTTGTTTAGGTTGCACTACATTTGTATGTCTATATTGAATTTTGATGACAAGTTGTCTTGATTTCAGAGTGGTTACACTTTGTGTTACAATGTTGGTTAACCTATTTACACATAATCCATCACTGTTGTTTTGCACTGCAACACTGTCCTATGTAGGGAGTGTCTGTCTTGTCAATGCATGTTATGCAAGCATGAGATGAGACAAGTGTGTTATCATCCTGGAATGAAGTGGCAAGAATGCTTGACTGATAATCCACTGGTTTACAACTGCGATTTTCTTTGGCATCCCATACTGTGAAACAGGTACATGTCCCTCATAGTTACTCAATGTACATGAAGAACAATATATCATAGGATCATACTAGATTACTAAGCTATCATCCAGAAGGCCATTTTAAGCCTATCCATTTCATACCAATGTAATACCATGACAATCCTAGTCAATATCCAAGATTGCAATCAGTGATGACTGCCAATATCCAGGAGGGTTGTGGGCACTATCCCTGGTAAGAATTTACAGTGCCCCATCCACTTGTCCAGGTTCCTCTTGAATAGTGTCATAGAGGTGCTCTGTTTCATGTGAATTGGTAACCTGTTCCAAAGATGCTGCAGTCACTGGGAGATAAATAGGACAAACTGGAGGGACAGATTTAAGTCACAGGCCATATTTAGGTTCCTGGAATGGGTAGCCCTAGTCCCATTTGATTTATTGATATGCAGCAAGTTCATTAGATTTGGGTCTTAGATTGCTCTGTAGACCAGGCATAAGTCTCCCCTAAGAAGTGTATATGACACAGAGTATAGTGACAGGACTTTGATTGGTCTGTGTAAGGCACATGCTGGAGCCCCTAGATCTTCTTTTTTAGAAACCTTTGAGGTCTCTCCAGTTGTTTTGTTCAGTACATGCTGAATGGGGCGTTATACTCAATTATGAGCTAGATTAGTGCTGAGTATAGAGGGGTTATAACCTCTTTTGCTCTCACAGTGATGCCTTTACTAATCAAGTGTGCTATGTAGAAAGCTTTCCTTACTACAGTAGACACATGGTGGTTGAAGGTAAAGGTTGAAGTCAACTTCTGATCCCAGATTCCATAACACTTCCTGAGTACTTGAGCTCGTTTGTCTTTTTGGTTTTTCCTGGTTAGGGGTCGCCACAGTGGAACTCCGGTCCGCTAATGATTGGCAGTTGATTTTTATGGTGCCGAGTTGCCAGCCCAATGCCCAACATCAGTGAAGGCACGCCTATTCACGCATGTCTTTCGGAGGCCACTCAACCATGGGGAGGACATGCAGACTCCACACAGAAGGCACTCCAGCCGAGAATCGAACAGGAGAACCTCTTGCTGTGAGCTGTTAATTTGATAGAGTGAAGGGATATTGTGCTGAAGGGAATTATGATGCATTTCTTTGCATTCAGTTTGAAACAGTGACAAATACACCAGTCATTAGACTGCATGAGACCCTCCTGAATTATATTGACATTATTTGGGGATTCAATGATTGCACGTAGTTTGCAGTCATCTGCAAACTTGGTCAGCCACAACCCCTTAGTTTTGACCTAAATGTCTGAGAAGTATATACCAAACAGTAGGGGCCCCAGCACTGATCCCTGTGGCACCCCGCTGGTAACAGGTCTACTGGTTGATGTGGAGTCACCCACTTTGATAGTGTGTGTATGGTTTGTGGGCCAGTTGGCAACCTATCTTAGCAATCTATCTTACAACAAAGTGGTGTACATTCAGTTTGCTAAGTTTATTAGTAATGCCTGAATGTGGAATTTGGCAACCTATCTTGCAACAAAGTGGTGTACCTTCAGTTTGCTAAGTTTATTAGTAATGCCTGAATGTGGGATTGTGTCAAAAACCTTTGCCAAGTTGAGGTATGCTGTGTGCACAGATTTGCCCTAATCAGTGGCCCTGGTCACATTTTCAAAGTGCACCAGATTTAACAGGCAGGATCTTCCCTTGACAAAAGTTTGGAGGTTGCCTATGTCTTTATCTATGAAGTCCATAATATGTTCCATGGCCTTACAGATGAGGCTGATCAGGCTTATGGGTATGTAATTCCCCTGGTCTGTTGCTAGGCCACCTTTGTGGAGAGAAATAACTATTGCTTTTCTCCATTCCACAGGAACAAAGATTGTGGTTAGGCTATGATTGAGAAGGTTACTTTACTGTGATGCTAGTTCATGTTTTAGCCTCTTTAGAAGACAGCCTGGGATGTCATCAGGTCCCATAGAAGCTGTGTTTTTCACCTTGGACAAGGGTTTGAGGGCCTGCTCTTCAGATGTGTAGGGTTGGGGGGAAGGTTTGTGATAAGTTAGGATGAGTTGAGGGAGTGAAAGTTTCACCAAATCTATCCGCTAACAGGTTTGCTATCTCTATGGGGTCACTGTGTGTGATACCATTAGTCACTAGTTCTGCATATGTTTTGGTCCTACCTTTTAGGCTACATGCATTACTGTAAAAGGCCTTATGGTTATTCTTGGCCTACTTGCTAAGTTTCTCTCAAAGGAGCCCTTAGAGGATTTGACAAGTTGTCTTATTTACCTGTTGAGGCTGAAGAGGGTACTTTTCTATTGTTGGGGCTTTACCTTTGTTTCCTTGGACAGCACGTTTTTGTGTTTATAGTAAAGTTTGTTGATGCTGGATGTCCACCTTGGCAGCTTATTTTTACTTGGGGGTCTAGCTTTGATTTTGTCTGGTACAGCTGAGTTTATACACTTATGCAAGTGATTGCACAGGGCTTTAGTGTAAGCTTCGACGTAGTTACCACTTTCAGCTTGGGGTGGGGCATGGAATGCATTTATACCTATAAATCTTACTGGAGAAGTATGTCATTGCATGGGACAATCACAGTGCTGTTACATTGTTCTGTGCACTCATATGCATTTGTCCCAAAATCTGTGATGCATGATATCATCTGCCAAACAGTGAATTCTTACCAACTACAACTGTGCTTTATCACATCATTAAATTCAAACTTCTTCTGTGGCCCTTACAATGAATTCCATGTTCTTCTAGATTATGTAACTAGATAGGTAAGAAATTTGATTCTCACTGTTTGCACACGTGTGTCTGTGCACACGTGTGTGTGTGTGTGTGTGTGTGTACGTGCATATGTGTGCATGTCTGGGCAGGGGTAAAATGACAGGTAAGTAATGCTTCAGTGTCAAAGGTAATGTGTCCCCTTCCCCTAAGAAGAATACATTTAACTGTGCACTCATCTCCCACTGCACTTTATCCCACTTTTAAGAGAAATATCCTGTCTGCACCACAGTGATGAGGTCATCTTGCCAAAATTGTACTCTGTCCCCTTAAGAGTCAGACTTCTCCTGTGCCATTTGTGAATGATGCAGTGTTCCCTAGGATGTGTAACTAGATATGAAGTTCAATATTCAATGTGGGAAATGTGTGGGTGTGTATTTGTCTGGAAGGGTGGTTATAGTGATAGGTAAGTAATGCTTGGTGCTGTGCCCACTTCCCCTGATGAGAATATATTTAACTTTGTACATAACTTCCTTATCCCACTTTTAACAGAAGCATCCTCTCTGCAACACAGTGATGAGGTTATCCTGTCAAAAGTGCACTCCCTCCCCTTAAGAGTCAGACTTCTGCTGTGGTGCTTGAGAGTAATACTGTGCTCTAGATTGTGTAACTAGATAAACTGGTGGTACAATGCTCAATGTGGGAAATGAGTGTGTGTGTCTGAGTGATAAGGGGGGTGCATAGAGTCAGATGAACATATCATCCAATGCAGTTGTGCTCAATCAATTTTCTCCCTGGAAAAACATTTTAAACTGCTAGATGACTCCACCATCCCCATATCCCACCTTTCACAATATCTTCTGTGGACTGCAATGATGAGATCATTCTTTCTAAAGTGGATTCTCACACTATGGAAGTCAGACCTCTTGTGGCACTTGTGTTTCATACAGTGATATCTAGAATGTGTAACTACTTAGGTAGGTGGTTCGAATACAGCACTGACTCCCATGTCTGTGTAGAGCTCATAATACATTGGAATGCTTTAACTCACACTTAAAATGTGTAACATTCCCCTCAAGTGACATGTTCTGCCTAGAATAGTCATCCAACATCAATGTATTGAGTTTTAACCATAGCAGTGTTTCTACAATCCTTTCAAAGATGATGTATGTCTATCTTTTAGTCAGACTTGTACTGTGGCATGTGTGTTTAATGCAATGATCTGTAGATTATATAACTACATAGGTAGTATACTCAACTCTCTTAGTGGTAAACCTGTCAAGGGCTGTAGAGTCAGGTAGGTAAAACTTTCACAACAACTGAAATCAACCCAATTCCACTTAGGGAAACCATTGGACAGGTAGATTAGTCCCTCAGCCCCTTATTCCAATTGTCATAACATCTTCTGTGCAACATACTGATGAGGTCATGCTTTCTAAAGTGCACTCTCACATTTTAAAAATCAGACTTCTCCTTTAGAGCTTGTGTTTTTAAACTGATCTCTAGAATGTATAATTAAATGTGTAGTAGGTTTGAATATCACAATGATTACCTTCTAAGAGAGAGTGTGTGTGTGTGTGTGTGAGAATATAAATGTTTCAGGACTGATTTACACAGATTTTGTTTACAACCCCCCAAAGAGCTGTAAATGTCATTTTAATACACACATCACCTTGGCAATACAATGCTGATGTCATCCCTTCATAGGTGCTGTATGTTTTACTTGTATTCAGTATTCTCCTGTGGCGCTGGCTGCTAATACTGTGCTCTACAGATTGTGTAACTAGGTGGTTTGAGTCCATCCTTGTTAAAATAGTGTTGGCTAACTCAAAACCACTGTTTCGTACACTTACACTTATGAGATGTATTTCTAAAGTTGACATTTTTAATATGTTTAACACTTGTTTACACACAAATATAAATATATACATATATTTTAGTTATATATTATACATATTGACAATGTCCTTTTAAAAATAGTTCCTAAGAACGTGTGTTTTAGATTGTCTTTAATTATGTGTATTGGCACCTTATAGATGAATTACTTTTGGCATGTGACTGATTTTATTTAAAATGGTTCACATAATGATGCATTTAGTTCTGATAAGTTTGACTATTACTGTAAATGGACAAAAGCGCTTAACTTATCTTTTTAATAAACGAGTGATGCACAATTATTTGGGGCTCTTTCTACCTTGTTGATGTCTGTTTTGGGCACTTGTTTTTTGTAGTTATTAAATATGTAAAATTTCAGGGATGGAGCAAGTATAGGTATAACAACCAATCCTGTTGCATGAAAAGAACATGAAAGCCAGGAGCTGTAGATAGAGAGAGAGAATGAAGTTGTGTCTCCAAGTAAAAGTATAATGCAGCAAGACTTGTCCGAGAGTGAGATCAGCTGTCCAGTGTACAAACTCATGTTAAATATTCTAGATTTAAAAGACCACTGAATAATCAGATATATGGCAACTTCTGAGTTAATAATTGATCCCAAAGAGTGAAAGCTGCATTTATTTAAAATGTTTCAGAATACATTAAAAATATTTTATGTTACTAGCCCAAAGCATGTTTAGTATACAATTAAGGTTAAGTTGTGAAATAGCTGAAAGAACTGCATACCATGTGGTACACATTTTTCTACACCATTCACTTTCAGTATAAACTGTATGCAGATTCCACCAGACCCTCAAGGTTTTATTTACTTACCAGCCAAACAATGCAGCATTAGGGAGCATCTAGTGTCACAGGAGGGAACATATCAATTGCTGCTTTTCCTTGCCTTGCCTTGCTGAACCAAGCAGAAGTGTGAAGGACTATATTCTCCTTAGTGGCAAATAAATCACCATAGTGCCTCATCTTTGGAAGACAAGTGACCAAGCATGAGCTGGTAGCTTGATCGTTCTCATTCATAGTGAAGTTGGTGAGTGCCTGAACTATCCCCTGGACTTACAGTACTACATGGCTAAGTGAGCTTTAACCATGACACTATTTCTGTGTGCTAGGCTGTGTGGGCAGGAGAGTCTGTGAGTCCCAAGCTTTGCCAAGAATATCCCAACTTGAGGAAGGTAGAAGCCTCATAGACAGATGTAGTGCATAGAGGAGGAAGGTAATGGGGGAACCACCCTAGTCCTCAGATGCCCAATGGAAAGGACAAGACAATAGGGAGGGAGGAATGTTCTATTATGGTAAGTTACTAACACAGTTGTACTATGTTCATTGTATGAATCACTGTTGCAGTCTTCCTTGCACCTGGTATGATTCCCACAGCTTGAGGATTCAAAAGGAGTCAGAATTATTGTCCAGGCAGTCTGCAGGATATCCTGCAGAATAGCTGAGGCAAATTCTGCCCTGCCACTACAGATGGTGTCCTACCTATAGTGTTTGAAGAGGTGTTTATGGAGGACCATGAAGCTGTCTCCAGGATAGCCTCAGAAGTTAATCCTCTGAGGAAGGATATAGTTGCTGTGATGCCTCTGGTCAAATGAGATCTTATTTTTCCTTTGTGCTCTATACCATGGTAGAAATAGCAAAATGTAATGTAGTTTGCCAGTCATTTGGAAAATGTCTGCTTTGACATTGATCTGCCTTCTGTCTTTGCCTCGTAGATCTTATGTTCCTGCCTAGGCAGTTTGTTAGTTGCTTGTGAACACCCAAGGAGTGTAGGATTTCCCCCTTTATTATTTATTTATTTTTTTATTTTTTGGAGGGGTGTGTGGTTCAAAAAGAAAACTGATAAGTGAATAGACTAATTCAGAAAAAAAGTTTCATCATCTTGGGCTTAAAGAGTAAGGTTCAAACAAAGTATGATTCTGTCTTTATGAAAGAACAATAGCTCTTTTATATTGGTGCCTAGATCTCTGAATTTTTTCTGGATTAGGTTACTGCTAGTAATAAGACTGTCCTCCACATTAGGAAGCAGAGACTGGCTGTAGCCACTGGCACAAATGGGGCTTGGGGTCATCTTTTGTAGGGCACAATTAAGACTCTGTGGAGGGATATCTTTCCATTAAAGCCAATGCTGTTATACCCCTTTCAAGAGGTGTATACTGGTAGTTCAGATAACATGGTGGGATCCAAATAATACAGGCCAAGACAGCTGAAGAATGTAGCTTTAAAGAGGTATATGCCAGCCCAGACTTAAACAGCTCTTTCATTTATAGATAAGAAACACCATAGCTGAAATACAGTTCTAATTTGCCCTTTGACACCTAAGGGAAAATCTTTTCCATTTAGGTGGGTATGATTTCCTTGTAGTGGGTAAATCAGCAAAGCTGCCAGGCTAAGGACTACTAGACTGTGGTGCATCAAGTTTACCTTGTGCTGAGTCAACAGCTCCAATGTTTTCTTCTGACTAATTCAAGAAATATGGAGAGCTAATACTGCCTAGCCAAGAATCATCATTGCACCCCCCCCCCCTTTATCTTCAGTATCTCCCTTGGAAATCAGGGAGATCAAAGGGAAAACATAAGGAAACAGACAGGCCCACTCACAAAGAAAGGACCTACTGCCCAAGTTTCCTTGGAATGGGCTCTGGAGCAGAATTTCCTCAGACGTCTGTTATATGGAGAGCAAAAAGTTCCATTTCTAGCATGCCCCATTTATGGACTAACTGCAGAAAAATGTTCTTGTCCAGTGTCTGTTCATGTGGATTTGTTTCAAACCTGCTCAAATGTCCCATCTGAATCTCCTGGTGCAATGGCATATAGAATGTCCTGAGGAGTAGCCAGTCAGTAGGAGTACTGTTATTAGCTAGAACTAGCTTGGACCCCCTTTTTTGGGCTCCAGGAATACCACAGATGGATATGCAACATGATACTTGTAGAGGAGAGAATAGAACACAAGGACTCTGTAAAGGTGGTCTGGCTACCCAGGGACAGGGGCTTGAGAATCCAGCTACAAAGATGCTGCAAAAAAATCCCTACCTTAACATTTCCTCCTACAAGTACCGTAGATGCTTTGTCAGATTTTTGACAAGAGTGCTGCCACTAACAGCTTACCTTCTGGTCAGTATAAATTTTCTAGGTGTATGGTACTTGCTCCATCTGCCATATGAAGTGATTCTTTTCAATAATATACTGCATGTGAGATGTCCTCAGGACCTTCTTGATTCTGTAGTTAGGGTATTAGGGATACAGCAGCAAGCTTTCAGTTGAGTAGTGATCTTGTCAGTCATTGCGCAATGTGGCCGTTAAATGAGGACTGGGTCCAAAAGAAGCTTTAAGTATACATTATGACTTTTTCAAGTTTGTTTTTAGTGGAACTATATTACTAGAAATGAGTAATAAATATGTCTGACCTGTATATAAAACAACTAAACATTTTCATTGCTTGTATCTTAATATATGTATCTATAATGAAGAGCTTCCAGTTTCTTATGTTTTATTAAAACTGGCACAATAGAATATATTTTTTTAATCTGTACATCTAAATTCTTCATCTTATCCCATCCCCATAATTATGGGTATTCTAGATCAATTCATGTGTAGTTTACAACTTTTGTTTTATTATCTTTATTTTTTAAGTCCTAAACAGACTTGAAACTGTCTCAAAATGCTCCACAATACTGAAATGTCATTTTCTGCATTTCTGAAGTACAAAATAATACATGTGGATAAGGTCAGTGTTTTAGTATTACCATACCAGTTATATCCTTGAATTTGCAATTCCTATTTTCATTGCTAATGGCTCAAAATGTAATGTTTTTTTCTGTTCAAATACAGCTTTTGAGAGAGTAACTTTCTTCCCTTAATTCTTCATGTCATATTATTTTCCTTATTAACCTTATTATTTTTTCTGGAACATTTCCATTGCCCTACTCATATAATCCAAGCTTAACCCTATTGAATCTTTCTCTACCATCAATACTGGCCAATAAAAGTGGTATTTTCTTACTCTCAGATTCCTTCTGGATCATCATTGCTTTATTAAAGTTATTAAATGCTTGCTTCCACAAAAACCTGTTGATCCATCAATTTTGGTAACATCTTCAACACTCTGCCGGCTAATGCAGATATAAACTCTCTGAATGTGGTTTAAAATGGAAATGGGTATGTACAAAGCTGAATCTGAAGGGTCTTTGCTCTCTTTCAGTAATACTGGGTGTCGGGCATGCGAACTTTCGTGTTTTTGAGGTTTCGTTCTTTGGCGTCGGTGTTTTGAGTGTTGATCTTCCGAGCTGTTGGTCTAACATAGGCAACCCATTAAATCGTGTGTTCTTTCTTATGACAGCTGTCATTTAGTCCAGCATTACACAAATTATTCATTTCCTGCCTTCCCTTGAACCTCCTGCCCATTATTCTGCATGTATTGTTTCCATAAATTCTGTTTATGTCGATATAATTTGCTCTTCCCCCTTCTAAATATCCCTCTTCCAGTTTTCTTATAGGTTCATAGCTGTACACTGAGCTAATGACCACTGCAGCCTTTATGAGCATAGTCAAGCATCTCAATTGTATCCCGCAAGTTTATATACCTTAGAGGTTATTTCAAGGGGTATATGTAAGCGAGGGCAAAATTTACAAATTGCCTCTGTCATTAGAGACACAGGTGCTAGACTCAGGGTGCATTACCAATTTCCCTTCCAGGGTCCAGGTTTCTCTTGAATAGGGTTACGTCTAAGGAAGAGCTCTGCTTCTCATAGAGGGGAACCGTGTTCCTGAGAAGGGGAATATCTGAGACACATATCTGTCCCTCCAACTTGTACTATTTATATCAACAAAAAATTTAAATCCCTAGATCAAGTAAATCTGATGTTATTCATTTTGTGGATATGCAAAAGATCCGTCAGATGCAAGGATCCCTTGTACGCCAGGCATAAATGGCCTCTCAACAGTCTGCAGGAAACAGTGTACAGATATAGGGCTTTAAGGTGATCTGCATAGGACATGCTGTTTATGGCCTACATTTTTTTTATGAGGAACCTCTGCAGATATTCCAGTTGTTGCATGATTCTAGTCAGGTACATACCGAAGGGGGCATTGTACTCAATGATGGGCCCAGTGAGGGCCAAATACAGGGGAACAATGACTTCCTTGGACCTAGAAGCCATGCTCTTGCTTATAAGTTGAGCAACATAGAATGATTTCCTTACTACCTTAGACATGTTGGTCAAAAGCCATGTTACTGTCTGCATCTGTACCCAAATTCCTGAGTATTGGTTCTACTCTTAGGGTGTGCTATTGATGAGGTTATTTCCTGAAATGGGTGACTTCCCAAAGGGTACTATCATACATGTCTTGGCATTTAGTTTTGAGCAGTATCTTTGGCACCAGCCATTTGTCTGTGTTAGTCCTTCCTGTAGGATGTTAGTGCCTTGGTGGGATTCTATGACTGCTGCTAGTTTGCAATCATCTGCAATCTTGGTCAGCCAGAGGCCCTTGACATTGGTATTAACGTTTATGAAGAAAATGCCAAAAAGAAGTGGAAGTATCGCAGAGCCCTGACAGACTCCACTAGTGATTGGCCTGTTTGTGGAGGTTGTCTCTCCTCTCCTAATTTCCTGGGTCCAAGCTGACAGCCAGCTGACTATCCAGAGCATAATGCAGGGGTTTACACCTATGTCAGTGAGTTTGTTTACAATGCTGAAACTGGGTACTGTATCAACTGCCTTAGCCAGGTCAAGGTAGGCAGTATGCACCATTTTGTCCTCATCCATTGCCTCTGTGACCTTCTCAAAGGAGTCCACCATGTTCAGTAGGCATGATCTGCTCTTGATGAAACCAAACTGAATTGGATCAAGTGTTTGAAGGTTTCCTACATCCTTAATAATTATTTCCATGATAATTCTTTCCAAGGCTTTGCATATGAAACTAGTCAGACTTATGGGCCTGTAATTTCTGAGGTCTGTTGATGGCCCACCCTTATGCAGAGGGACAACAGTTCCAGTTCTCCATTCACATGGCACCAAGCCCTGTTTGGAGACTATGGTTAAACAGGGACTCCGTGGTCCCATTAGGTCATGTTTCAGTCTATTTAGGAGGCATCCCAGAATGTTATTGGGGCCCATCAATACAGTATTTTGGCCTCAGAAAAGGCATTTAAGACCAACTCTCTAGCGATAGTTGGAGTTTTTTTGATGGTACTTCATGGGGGCAGCCAGGAGAGAGAGGGGTTAGACTTGGAGCTGAATCTGTCATCCAGCAGATTTGCTATGTCTTCCAGCTCTGTGTAAGTGGCTCCATTTACAATCAGTTCTGCATACTGCTGTTTGTTGCCGTTGAGGTGTCAGACATGCCTAAAGAAAACCATGTGAATGTCTTTTGCCTGGGAGATTATCTTCACTTCTATTTTGGCTTTAGTAGACTTAATTTGCCCTCTTAATTGTTTGTATTTTTATCATGCTGGGCGTAGCACTTCTTAATCTTGGCTATGACTTTTTTCATTTGTTGTACAACCTGATTATGTTTGTATTCTGCCAGGGTAGTTTGCTTTTTGAGTTAAGTCTAGGCTTATTTCTAATAGGTACAGCTGTCTCTATGCATTTATTGGCATGATTGTACATGGTTTCTGTGAATAATTCTGCATATGCAGCTTTGTTCTCAGGGTTTGGTGGGAGGGTCTTGAAATTTTGACAGGTTATCAGTTATTAGTAAAAACATGACCTTAGAATGGTTCCTAAATGTTACAGGGTAAGCCAAGGTCCCATAATTGATTTTTATTATGAAGGAGACATCTTTGTGGTCTTACCTTACCAAAGAGAACACTACTGTAGGGGGGCTACAGTGTTTTCCATTGTTTGTGAGTAGCAGGTCGTGTATGTTTGCACCTCTAGTGGGTATACGGACTATCTGGTCCAAAGTGTTTGTGTTAATAAAGTCCAGGAATCCCCGGGCATTAAGCATCCCAGTTTATAGTGGGGTGGTATATGTATTGGGATGAATGGTGAAGACCTTCAGTAAGTCCAAATATAAGTTATGGATTACTTTGGTCATAAAAGATGACCTATGGCTTGATCTCTTTTACAATATTCAACATATAAAATACAGTTGGTTTACATTTTGATTTCCATTTTCTGCTAATTGCTTTTATGGAAGCCAACACAATTAAATGTAGTAAGGCCTTACTATGTCTAGGCAATTAAGATCCTGTGTCCCAACTTAAAATAATAATTTTCTCAGCTGCAGCTATTTGCTCCATCAATATTTCTGACAAAGTACTCTGTAGGGAATTTTTCTAATCAATATTTCTGACAAAGTACTCTGTAGGGAATTTTTCTAATCTAACATTTGCTATCTAAGAAAAAAATATTTGAAGTCTGCTTGGGGTATAAAAATACCTATGCAAACACTTTCAAGAAAAATTCTTAAACCTTATGGTCTTTGTTACATATTTGGGAACCATACATATGTCCCCCCATTGTTCACTTGTAAATTGCTTTTTTAATCTCTTCCCAATATTTTCTAACCATTTCTGATTGATTCTTATAGTTAAGTTAAAATATTATTTATACCCTACTAATTATCCCTTTATTAATAGCAGCTTCTGTTCTAGTTTTGACTAAAAAACTCTACCAGAGCAGGTCTTTCTTAGGTTTACTGTCTCCCCTTTCTTTTGCCTGTAGTCTGATATCAACCTCTGGTGGGGAAGGCAGTCTCTAATCTGCAATTCAGACTTCTTCCTGGCCTTATCCCACTCTATTACCTTTCCATTCCTAGTTAATTGCTCCCAATACCTTGGCGCCTTTGCTATTTTTCCTCCAGTAAATAACAGTCCCCTCTTGCCTATTTTCTGTGCCCCTATAAGCAGTCATCCATATTGGCAATATATTTCTCCATTCTCATATTGTTATAGTTCTTAGAATACTTTCTGTAGCTTTATGAATGTAATATTCTGTATGATTGTTAGTATTCTCCTTAAGATCTGCATCCAAAACCTCATTCTCCCCTTATTTCTTGAACTCCTCTCAGTTTTTATCCTCGTCCTTTTCCACTTTTAATAGTAACATTCTACTTGTGTTATGTATAGGAAACTTAACTGTGTAAATCTAAAACAATCCTTCAAATCTGGACACAGCGATGAGTAAAGCAGCACGCTTCAAAACAAAGCACAAATCCAAAAAGAAACGATGGCAGAATAGCACAAAAATGAAGTTTAATTCACGAAGTAAAATCCACAAGATAAAATCCAATAAAACACATGAAAACACGCTGTAATTGAACTGTTATAAAACCACAAGTGAGCGCTTTCATCTCCAAAGGGAGATTTCTTCAGACTAATGGTTACAACACACTGCTTCATTTAAATACTCTTAGCAATTAATAAGCTGCTTCAATTAAGCAATCCAATTAAAAGTTATCAGTTTAAAATGCGTTTGAACTACAATATTCTTAAACTATTCTGTATACCTGAAAACTAACCTAATGTTTAAAACCTTTGCTTTTTAAATACATAATAAATTCCTCTCTATTATTTAACCCTGGCGGAAAACACGCATTTAATCTCACTTGCCAGCAGTATTCAAGCCACCCCAATTCTTCTTCAATATTTATCTTTGTAACATTGGGATGGATAAAATCTATAACTAAACATTTGAACTTAGTCTTACATTTACTTTCTGAATAATGTTTTGCCAAAGCATTTTTGACATCTCCTTTGCCTATGGCATATTGATGTTCATAGATTCTTCTATACAATTCCCTTCCTGTTCTACCAACATAAAATGAGTTGCAATCTACACATATTATTAAATAGACAACATTTTTAGACTTACAAGTAAATCTGCCTGGAACATATATCTTAGTTTTGCCCACAAAAATCTCATGCCTATCTTTATATAAATATCTACAATAGTTACAATTAAAACATTTATACATTCCTTTTTTTTCTTCTACTACTTTAATTTTGTTTAATTTTCCTTGAAAAAAATCTTTAAAATTTTTTTTTGCTCTTTTTTGCACAAACTTAGGTTTATCGCCTAACTTCTGTAATAAATTGATATTGGTTTTAAAAATTCCCCAATTTTTTCTTACTATATTTTTGATGACATAAGAAGCAGTACTATTTTGTACTGCCAAAGCAGTGGTAAAATCTGCTGAAGATGTTCTATTCAACTTCTTTTTATCATTTTTATTTCTATTTACAATTTCTTCTGTCATAACTTCCTTAATCATTTCTTGGGGATAACCTCTACTTAACATCCTTTCACATAAGTTATCAGCTTCTAAATGAAAAATTTCATTATCATCTGTTAAATTACTTATTCTTTTTATTTGTCCTTTGACAATATTCTGTTTAGTTTTTTTTGGATGTAAACTTGAATAATGTAAATACATATTATTTTGAAATTCTTTTTTATATATTTTTGACACTAATTTTCCATCTTTTTTATATATAGTGATATCTAAAAATTAATATTTTCAGTATTGATATTATATGAAAACTTAATATAAGAACAAACATTGTCAATATATTTCAAAAACAAATTTAATTCTTTGACCGTCCCACTCCAAATAATCAGAATATCATCAATAAATCTTAACATTTTGATGATATTTTTCACAAACCTACTTTCTAATATATTTGCTGTTTCCCAGCCTTGCATGAATAAATTAGCATAGCTAGGTGCTAAGGCCGCACCTATAGCTACCCCATTGACTTGGACAAACAATTCATCATAAAATTCTAAATAATTATAACTTAATACTAAATCTATCATTTCCATTAGCAGACTAATAGTATTTATAGAAAATTCTCTTGATTTCAATAGTTCCATTCTAATCATCTCCATACCTTCCTTATTAGGAATCATAGTATAGACAGAATTTATATCTAATGTTACAAGTATATCAGATTCTGAGACCTTAATATTGTTAAGTTTTGCCATGCAGTCATAACTGTCCTTTATATAAGTGACTCCCTTTGGAACTACTTTCTGTAAATGTTTATCTACAAAAATAGACATCCCTTCTAATTTACTATTTTTGCTAGCAACTATTGGTCTTAAAGGGGGAGAATCCATGTTTTTATGGGTTTTTGGTATTCCAAAGATCCTACTGATCAACGGGTTATTATTAGTTATGTTCCTTTTCATTTTTTCATCGATTCTACCTGCATAGAACCATTCTATTATACATGATTCTATAAGTGAAAAACCTTTCTTAATTTCAGACATATTTACTGACATAAAAATTAGAGTCTGATAACATTTCTTTCATCTTTCCTTCATAATCTTTCCTATCTATTAAAACCATTGCTCCCCCTTTATCAGCTTTTAAGGGTTAAATAATAGAGAGGAATTTATTATGTATTTAAAAAGGAAAGGTTTTAAACAATAGGTTAGTTTTCAGGTATACAGAATAGTTTAAGAATATTGTAGTTCAAACACATTTTAAACTGATAACTTTTAATTGGATTGCTTAATTGAAGCAGCTTATTAATTGCTAAGAGTATTTAAATGAAGCAGTGTGTTGTAACCATTAGTCTGAAGAAATCTCCCTTTGGAGATGAAAGCGCTCACTTGTGGTTCTATAACAGCTCAATTACAGCATGTTTTCGTGTGTTTTATTGGATTTTATCTTGTTTATTTTACTTCGTGAATTAAACTTCGTTTTGTGCTATTCTGCCATCGTTTCTTTTTGGATTAATCCTTCAAATCTGGTAATCTTAAACTACCTTGTTCTATTGGAAAGATCAGCCTATCCACTTAACTTTTGCCTCTTGCCCTCCCAGATAAAGTCCTTCAAATCTTTATCACCCACAACTTCTATGCCTGACCTATATAAAACTAAACGGATGAAAAACATTTTATTTATTTATTTGATGACATTTGATTACCAGAAAAGTCCATTTTCAGCAGAGGCCTGGGGAGAAAAGCTCTAAAGTATTACAAAATATTTTAAGAACAATTTGTTTATTTGTTTCTTTTGGCTTTTCCCGGTTAGGGGTCGCCACAGCGGAACTCCGGTCTGCTAATGATTGGCAGTTGATCTTTACGTACCGGCTTGCCAGGCCTGATGCACAACCTTCAACAAAGGTACGTCCATTCACACATGTTTCCACGCAGAAGACGCTCTAGCTGAGAATCGAACCAGACAGCATCTTACTGTGAGGCAACAACACTACCGCAGCACCACCACCATGTCTAAAATATTTTAAGAACAATAATTTACAATATTTAAAAATAATACAAAAACAGCTGCAGTTTAAATAATTATACCAAATTAGACAGAATCTGAAAACATTGCTTAAGAATAGATACAAGTAATATGATGATGATTAAATATTTAAAGGAACTTTAGCCAGTTTCTAGAAAATTAAAGATAAATTAGTATAATACAAACAGGAGTTGCAATATGAACTGAGAGAAAAGCTAGCTTATGGTATAATTAGAAAGAAATTAATAGAATTAAGGAAGAAGTGAAAAAGGGAGAGTAAGGAGGTATAATGTAGAAAGAGGGGATTGTTCACATTAAGGGATATAGCTTATTCTGGTGTTTACTATTTTAATTATTTATTTATTTGACATTTGTTTACTGGGAAAGTCTGATTAGATGGGTGCCCATTTTCAGGGGAGGCCCGGTAAGAAAAGTTCCAGAGACAACATATTACATTAGCTTATTACAGAGCAACAGTGGAACGTTTTCACACACAAGAAAGAATATATAATAATGGATACCACATACATTTTACATATATTATATGAAACATACTTCCAAGGAATTCTGTACTGAAATTACTCATGACGTTGCATGTTATCCTTGGGACACTACCAATCTCTGATAATGAATCTTCAGGACATTTTGGACTGGATGGTGGTATCTGTGTAGTTTATGGCAATAGACAGCTTATTATGGTTACCTGGGAGTAATTTGGATGTTGACCAGTAAGAATCATTGTCGTCTTTAACTATATTGTCACAATATATTTGTTACCTGAAGAGACAGATTACATTTTACTAGCACTGTACTATAAAACTTTTGTACTTTGTTTTGAATCCCAGTTTTGAAAAAAAAATGCTTTATGGAGGAAGATGGGCAGGTGTTTCTTTAACTAGGTCTTTGTTGCTCCCAGGATGTTCCTTACTCCACAGTCCATTGTTACAAAGGTGGCAAGTGTTAATGTAGTATACTCAAGACCTTTTATCATTATGTGTTTTCTTTTGACTGGATATTCTGTAATGATGACAAAGTACAGAATCAGGAATGTGTTTGATTTTTTTAGCTGTCACTAATCTAAGCAGGATAATATAAGTAGTAGATAGTGTGCTTTAAAATGTAATCACTAGTAGGGATATAAATTTATATGTTTGCAAAACCTCAGGTGGTGTTAGGCTGTTAGAGAGTGATGGTCCTTATTTTATGAGTGGGAACCAGTAGCTTTCTGGCTTGAATAATAACTATTAATTTTCATTTGGGAATAGGAGTGTGAAAGGGTATGTCAGCAATGAGTTCTATTCAGACTTAAAGTTGTGAATGCCTAGATGTGTTTGGAGAATTTCTCTATGAACACTTTCTCGAATCCCTGTAAGATGGTCAAAGAAGACCTCAGATACCCACCAGAGACTAGGTTTTGGAGGAGAACGTCTTCTTTGGAATCAACTATTGCCACCATGTGGTCAGGAACTACACTGGGGCTTAAATGTTCCTTGAGCTTTGAAGAAGAGCCTCATTGACTTAACATACTTTCTTGCTCTGGATGGTACCATGTATTATTTTTTTATAAATGGTGAGAAGAAATGGCCTCACCTTCACTCCTTGAGATTAGGCAGTGCCTCCCTAATTTGATGGCCAAGCAATTTAAACCTATTAAAGGGAATATTTTGTTAATTAAAGGGATCCTTTTGAGTGTTAATTGAGACTTCAGAAGATGTGAGACTTTCAACAATGTACCTCTCCAAAACGCTACCCCAAAAGCTGTAGTTCTGACTTGTGTAAAAGCTTTAATGAAACTAACTTCAGAGGTTTTGACAGTCATGCCATTTAGGGATTAATAATTTTGTCAAAAAAGACCATATTTAATACCCTTAGTCAACAAAATTCTTATCAATCCCTAAATGGTGGGACTGTCAAAACCTCTGAACTTAGTTTCATCAAAGCCTCTCCACTGCTAGGTCTTATAACCAATTGACAGAATACTTAAATGATCTGACTGAGAATGGGACAACTGCATGGATAAGCTCTCACTATCCTTAATAGTGTTGAGGATTGCTCATCTTCTTTTTTTGGAAGACACTCTAGAGATGACAACACCACATCTCCTTTACTTCTCAGCCTTTTATTTTCATTGCAGCTTTTTGTTTTCATTGCCCACCAACCATCACTTCCTTTCTGAGTTAGTCAATCCATTCTTTCTTTATTGGGTTAGAGATGACCGAGACCGAGACGGTCATCATCCAGACACCCATAAGGGGTGGTTCAAGGATTTTTCTATTTTCCTCCCTGGTGCTACAATGCATGCTCTCAGTGAGCCACAGGGGAGGGGACATGCAATGGACTGAATGTAGAGGACATCCCTCAGTTCTTCAAGGGGAGTTGCAACAGAGCAGCCCTGTCCCTCCCATGCAACATGAATGTCTGTCACTCCAGTCCCCACCAGGGGAATGCACTGCCCCATGTGCTTCTGAATCCATGAGAATCCTGCCATCCCTTCAAAAAGACGAACAGGCCACTCCCCTTTTCTCCTCAGTCTCTCTGCCTGGCTTCTCCATTGCCAGAACTGGTAATCACACTTATAGTCAGTAATACATATCAAGGTTAATTTAATTAACTGCACAGAGATATCGGTCATTGCATTTCTTTTCTACTGTAATTACCCATCAAATAAGTAATACTATACTAACCTCTTAGTATCTTTGTTTAGTACTACTATTTTATTTATTCATTTTATTTATTTTACATTTGTTGACTGGGTTAGTTTGGCTAGGCATAAACCCTTTTTCAGCAGAGACCTGGGGAGAAAAGCTCCAAATAGTGTACAAAAATAATAACAACATTCAAGTATAGAGATTATACAGCATGGTGTAACAAATAAGGTAAGCAATAACAGGATTTAAGCAAACTATTTACAGTAAATTACTTTACAATCACAGCAGTGAATAAAAAAACAGCTTTTTACAGTCTAAGCAGTACAATCTGATAAGGAAGAAGTTTCAAATGGACGCTTAAAACGTAGTACAGAAGTAAGATTTGAAAAGTGGGTAGAGGTAATTTGCAGGAGGTTTGGAAAAGCAATAAAGAAAGAGAGGTGGTTGGAAGTAAGAAGCAGAGGGAAATAGGGCTAGGTGGGTGGGGCTAGAAAAGGATAGAAATTTAATTCAAGCTTGCCTGCAATAATTTTTGTATAAGGTAAATATCTGTTATATGAATCTATTATTCAGACATATCTGTCAGAACCTTAAACTGACAATAAAAATACATTTCTCTCTCTGTTTCTTTCATTTTCTTTCAGCTTGTGTAGTGAACTAACTGCACATAACACCACATTCTAACCTTATATCTTGTTCTCTTATTAGAAAATGGGCATTTGTATACAAACATCCTATTGTAGATATATAAAAAAACATCATATTGAATAATGAACATTCTCTAAAAGGGAGTTAATCTATAGGTAATGTTCTATGAAAAAACACTACTCCACCACTTCATTGCAGCTCTGTGAAGCATTTTTTTTTATTTAGCTTGTTTACTGGGGTCGTACATTGATCACAACAGACCATTTGCAGGCAAACTTGACTTGAAAGTTAAACAGCACACTGCTATCTTTGTTTGCTGATGCTAAAAACAGCAATGTAAGAGAATAAACCTGAACTATTTTAAAATAGAGCTATATTAATTAGTACTTTACAAAAACAATTGCAATATTTAAATACCTGCAAACAATATACAGCTACATAAAAAATATATATGTACATTAATCACATTCTATTTCCTTAAGCCTACCTCCTCACATAGCACAAGGAGTCCCAAAGTCATTGATGCTCAGCCCATAAAGTAAGCATCTACCTAATCAAACATTCTAGTTATATATGTCTCCACTGTAAGACCTACAGATGTACCTCTTACCAGGCTCAGCAAGGAAAGGGTGACAGTTGCTTGTCTGTTGCCAGTCAGTCAAATCACACAAGCCCTTAAGTTCTTGAACAAGTACCAGTATGACACTGTCAAACACATGTGGACGTCAATGACTTCACCTGTACCTCCCTAGACTATAAAGAGAGCGCCATGATGGAGTTCTCGATCCATATATTCCAGGCAGGGATGAGCATAGTCATGAGCATCATTTTATCTTCTCCAAAAATTATGCCAGTATAGGAGCAAAAATAGTTGACTTCAATAATTGGTTAAGTTTTTGGTGTTACTTAAAGGGGGTCTAATGTTTGTTAGCCTAGGAGGCTATGACTGACAGACCACACTGTTTCCCCAGAGATGGCCTGCATCTGTCTCCTCTAGGCTTTAGGTACTGCCAAAGACAGTGTCCACCATAAAAGTGCCTTTTCTGGGCAATACCAACCTGATAAATCTACCAACATAATGTAGCAAGGAAAGGAAATTACAAAGAAGCTAGGAGCCTGAAGAAGAAACTGTACTCCCTACAAGCCTTCCTCATCCTGGAGGATGTTAATGTCTATGTAGTGACTGAAAAGTGGTTTAAAATTGTGAAAAACTATAATACCACCCACATGTTTAAACCAGCTATGGTGCAGGAGGGGAAAAAGGTGAATGTGTCTTAGTCTTCATCCAGAACAGACTCACATTAAGGCTGGTAAAATACCATGATGCACTAGAGCTTTTTAATGTCTAATTAATCATCAGCAAATTCCCATACCATACATCAGCTAGCTATAAAACTCCTTGTATGACCCAAGGAAGCCACAACACCAATCCACAGGATCTAAAATCACTCAGTATTAAACCCAGTACCATTTAACTAGGTAATCTAATCTATCAAACTATAGACTGGGAGACCTAAACTACTACCACTACTGCACAAGCACAGAGATTCCTGAACTTTGTCAATACAAACGCCCTGAAGCAATTAGCCAGTGTACCCACTAGGGGAGACAACATCTTGGATCTTGTACTTAGTTACAGGGGGACATCTTGTACCATCCCTTGCATATTCTCATTGCTTGCTAGGTCTGACCATAAAGCCGTCTTCTTCTAAATACAGTTGTAAACAGAGATCGCTTCTGTTCACGTACCTTTAGAAAAGTTTGTAAGACAAACTACTTGCTTCTAAGCAATACACTAGCAAGCTTCAATTCCCTACCAAATCCAGTCAACTCTGCTGAAGACATAGAAATGTATACTGCCACGCTGCACCAGCCAGGCTGGACAGTAGCATACATGCAGCTGTACCCTGTAGGAAAAAGTGCAGGGCAAATTTCAGAAACAGCCCCCCCCCCCCCGGTGGAACCGTAATATCAACAAGCTTTACAATAAAAGAAAGATAATTTGACCAAAAATAAGATCAATTGCCAACCTACCAAAGCCAAATTTGATGCTTAAATAGCCACCCCATCCAAAATTAAGCACAAGGTATTTTTAGCTATGCTCGAAATCAAAGAAGCACAACAGAGCAATGTATGAGCTGATTGTGAAGAATGATACCTAAACTGAAGTTGAATCCTACTGGCTGATAAATTCAGATCAAACATTACCCCTCTCTCCTCCTCCATCTATCCCTCAAGATATACCTAAAACCAACTTGCCTTTGCAAAACCAAGTGCTAAATGCGCTATCAAAAGATAGAAATACTGAATTGATGGGTCCTGACAATATCCCAGGATGCCTCTTAAATAGCACAAAGCACGATTTAACCTTCCCTAACAACATTGTTCAACTTCAGCCTCCATATGGGTTTTTTACCAACTGAATGGAGGGCAGCTACACTCATTCCCCTGCATAAGCGAGGACCTTCGACAGACCCAGGCAATTATAGATCCATAAATCTAACCAATCTCATGTGCAAAGCCATGGAAAGATGAATCATATAATTAATCAATCAGAACATAGAGAAACTCCAAACCTTGTACCACTCTTAGTTTGGATTCATCCAAGGCAGGTCATGCTTACTCAACCTGGTAGCCTTCTTTGAAAAGTATACCAAAGCAATGGATGAAGGTAAAACAGTACACACTACATACCTTGACCTAGCCAAAGCTTTTGACACAATCACCCACTTGGGCACAATAAAATATCTAAATAAACTAGGTTTAAACCCTTAGGTCACCTACTGGACTAACAGCTGTCTCACATATGTGACACAGGAGATTGAAATTAGGGAAGCTACCTCTACAAAGAGACCAGACACAAGTAAAGTCCCTCAGGGTTCAGTGGTTGTACCTTTCCTGTTTGGCATCTACTTCTCTGAAGTAAAAGCCAGTACCAAAAGGGGTCTGGCTGACTATGCTGATGACTGCAAGCTAGAAACAGTTACTGAACCTCCAAATGACATCCTGCATGAAGGTTTGTCCCAAAAATAACTAGTACCAGAATCGAGCACTGAAACTAAATGTCAAAAAATGCATTATTATATCCATTGGAGAACCATCTACCAGGGAACTACCACACTGACAATACGCCCCAGAGAACTGACCCAGTTGTTTGGGATATGGGAACTTATGTGGACAGTGGCTTAACTTTCAATCAACATGTACCCACTGTCATAAGAAAGTGTTTCTATATTGCACAACTTGTAAACAAAGGGACTGCAACTAGATTTAGAAATGTCATTACCCCCTTTACTGAGCTCTCATTAGGCCAGTCATTAACTTTAATACCCTCCCTTTAAAATGTATCTGTCCAGACAAGTACAACAGGAAGAACCACCAAGATACCTTACTAAAAGGATGCAAGGCGTAAAAAATATATCTTACATGGACCATCTCTTAGCTTTTCTTTATATTTAGCATCCTTTAAATAGCTAAGAAGAAACCTGTATCTATCATTCAAGGCATCCTCACACCCAATATTGATGGATGTACTGCACATTGGCAAGTAAAATGACACCAGAACCACTTGGTTCAGGGATCTAAACCTACTCTGCTGGAACTGACTTCCCATCCATGTAAAACCTCATCCCTGTCCATATTTAAGACTAAATTGGATCTACGGGTGGTTAATAAAAAATTACTCCAGGATTTCCCCATGTATTATTAATGGACACAGGCAGTTCCTAAATGCTTTATTCCATGCAGAGGTCCACTCAAATTATCCATGGCATGATCTCAGTTATTCTTGATAGGGGTAATATATAATTAAAGACCATGGCATATATAATACCAATCTAACACCAAATGGGATAGGTCAATTTGACCAAAAGGCAAATTGTCTAAGCTTAAAATGGTCTACAAGGGCAGCTAGCTTGATACTTAACTATGAACCTAATACATCATCATAATTAAAAATTGGGCTTTGGTCCCCACCCATAAATAATACTACTATCTTGAAAGTTTATAATTTCCCCCAAAAATCTCCTAAGCTTCATAATAAAAATTTCAGGTGGAATGTAAATGCACAAACAATTCTTCTCCCCTGCCAGTAACTCCTTACTTCCATAATTCTATATTACTGTCTTTTGTTTTACTTCTATCACTATTAGAACTCTCTAGCAAGCAGTATGCTTATTTCCCCTTTCCTGTGTTGAATATTCATTCTGAAATCATTTTTGTCACACACACATATCCATTTCTATCCAAATGTGCCTTCATTTGCATCCTACATTTCTTAACATAAATCTATATTCTTTACTTTTTGTCAACTGCAGGGTCATTTACATCCCATGCTAATGACAAAGCAGCTATTCTGATAAAAAGCTATTACTTCCACACATTATACATGGCCTTTTTTGAGTATATGTTTCTAACTTGCAGCTTACATGCACACAGTAATGTTTGGCAGTCTGAACTTTTACACACTTACTTTTTCTCATCTCTATTTGAACTTATGTTACATTTTCCCAGACTTTTCACTTCAATGAACAGTCAAAAAAACAAAACGACCAAAAAAAAAAAAAAAAAAAAAAAATGTATATATATATATATATATATATATATATATATATATATTTTTTTTTTTAAACCCCCGCCAAGTCCTTTTAACTCACAAAAAAAAAAAGCTCTCCCTCTCTCTCTATATATATATATATATACATATATATATATATATATATATATATATATATATATATATATATATATATATACTTTAGAAAAAAGGACGTTTACTCTTCCACAAAGGGCAGTTGTCCCCGAATTGACATGTGCACATAGATGAATTCATTACCTATTCTAAAATTAGGGTTAACCATCATAACCTGTACATTAGTAATGTTACACACACATTGTTACTTGCCCTTAATTCAATTCTCATCCCAGATGTGAAACAAAAAAAACTTGCACACTTTTAGACTTAAGAAAAAGTGAACTGGCTACCCTTAAATAAACTTAACTATGCACTGTTACTTTTAATACACCGAAGAACTACTTGTATAAATATTCACTTCACACAGTTTCAAACTTTATTTTCAGTGAACTACTTACCAGTTTCTTTTCAACAGTTAAATATACAATAGTTTGTACATTTCAATCAGACACACTGTTCCAGCCTTTCCTGATTAATTACCAGCACCTGCAGACTTATTGTCGCTAACACTTACTAATGAAAGAAAAACACTATTAACTTCACAAATGCAAGAAGGAACTTCACAAATGCAAGAAAATACCCTTATAAATTTCACTCAAAATGCACTGGTCAGACCTTCCATAATTTACTGTTTGTACCCATGTGTTCCCAGTCTTAAAAGCAGCTGACTTGGAAAAAAACAGCTAATAACTTTGAAATGCAAAAAAGTACCATTTTCAAGCTTTTCCTAATTTTCTCATTTTTCAAATGAATTTGCTTAAAAATACCCTTTCTATTGCTTAAATGAAGAATATTACACTTCTATAAAATGGGACATTATCTTTTAATTCTACGTATACTATGATAAATATACTTTTACATCCCCCAGCAGCCCAGGGTCATGACATTATATTAACTCTAGCTTGTTTCTTTACAGACTTTCTATCATACTACAGTACAAAGCCTGGAAACATTACAATTAAGAAAAACACTTTACTTACTTTAATGTCTCTAACATATACAGCAGTCACTAATAAACTTCCTCCACCTCACATTTAAAACACCTCTGTGTACTTTACAGAACTGGTTTACAATGTAATATGCAATTTATAAATTTTAATAACAAATTCATTTTTTACAGTTACTTCTGCAGTCGCTTCAGCATCCTTCTAAATAATAACAATGACAAAGTGAGAGCTATCCTTTAGAGTTTACTCAGCAGTTTAACACAAGCATCCAGTCTTTTTTTCAGCCATTTCATCTTATAGCACCAAAATAAACATGTCTGAACTACATTGGCGGGGACTGTTGTGTATTTCTCTCATTTGCTCACTAGTTTCATTGTGTTGCTGTTCTTCCTGATCATCTCAACCTCTCAACAATGGCTTCTGGTTCAAGTCCAAAGTATCCCTGACTCTTCTACTTAGGTCCTGTTTTTTTTCCTCTGTGGTGTAAGCACTTTCCTTTAGAACAATGGAAAAAGGCTTCATTAGCAAAGTCATTTTATGGGCTTTGTCACTGTGACAAGAATGAGAAACAGAGTCCCATTCAAATAGTAGGCTCACTCTTCGTCAGTGACTATTTCCTCTTTGGCATGTTGTGCATCCAAAATGCCTCTTCCAGAAAAAAGTAATAGTAAGACAGCTGGATATAAGAACTTGAATTCCATGCCTGCCTCTCAACATCCACTGATTGCCAGACAAACTCGCTTCTTTTCTGTTTAACATACAGTGAATAATGATTTTCCTGAAATGCTGCAAGTGAAACCAAACTTTAACATTTTCTCCTTCAGTCACAGTTTTGGCAAGAACAATTCTTTCTGCTATTATGATTGCCTACTTAGTAATAAAGGCCTTGGATACCTTCTTGTGTCCAGATTTGGAGTATACAGAAGTGCTCTCTGAATTAAATCATGCAGTAAAACACCAGTTCAGTTGCTTATTTGTACTTTCATACAATTAATGCAACTTATTATTTCCACTTTCTTTGATACAGTGCACAATCTCTGCCTGTCTCTACATGCTGTCTTCTAAACCTACTATTTTTGTCATAGTTTTTCTTGAAAAGCCTCATGTATACCCAGTGTTTCTTCATTTTAACCTCTGATTCCTGCAGTTTATAGATGGTTCATAGATTAGTACTAGGCTAACTGCCCTTGCGAGCCATTTTAAGCCTAGCCAATTATCCCTTGTGAGACTCAAATCCTGCACCTTGTGTTTGTAAGGCAAACACCTTAGCCATTAGGCCACCCTCCCAACCTATCATCTCATCTGAATAGATACTTAAAACTTTTATTGTTTAAGGCCTTTTGTCACTTGATTTCATGTATTTCATCACTCTCACTTATTTTAAACTCCCGGCTGCACTTATATTTTCCTCTAAATTAGTGGAAGCAATTTCCTGTATTAAAGCTGAAACTAGAACAGCTTTTTAATGAACAACTGCAAGGTTCTTCCTAGACAGAGCTTTTTCATCTTCTCCTTTTCTGATTGATTTTTTCTTACCATTCAGAGATTTCATCTTTGCTATCATCCAAGCTGTGTAATTACTAGCAACTAACTGAATTTTAACGAAACTGGTAACTTTTACTGGTTTAACAACTTCTTGGCTTTTATACAAGGAGAGCTCTAATCAACCCATTACTCAGTGTACCATAATCTTGGAAGTCCCATCTTGTCTTTGAATCTTTGAATCTAGGCATCAGTCTGGGTGATGGCAAAGTTCTATTTAAGATCCTTGTCTTTCCTACCTCACACACATGCATAGCAAACTACAGCATATCTTTGTGTGTGCTCCTATGGGTACAGTGCTTAGCATCATCCATCCCTACACAACCACTGACAAGATATAATCATATTTGCTACAATGGAGGGATGCATGAGCCCTTGCTACATCTTGGATCCTGGTTTAGGAAAGACAGCTAACCATCCCTATTTCATATCCACCTTCTCATATCTTTGCCTGACAACAGACTCACCCATTCTTAAAACATTACTGTGGGTGGATGTAGTTCCAATGATCGTTATAGGCTTACAGTCTGTACTCTTGTGATATTTAGAGGTATGTGTAAGATGAAAGTGGATGTGTTGCTATATGAATTAATGGTTGAGATTTCTTAGTCTTAGAGTTCCTCTTAATAACCTCAGCATACGCTTGTGTAGTGGAGGTGCTCTGTGTTACAGGTGTGCATGTGCTGTGCTTAGCAAATGAATTTTAAGTTGAGAAAGTATCTTCCAAATTCAATAAATACTTAAACCTCTCACATAATGAATCGCTGTGAGGCAGCAATAAAGGATATTTAATAGCATATTCCTTGATATACTCAACTCCCTAGCCCCTACAAGGCATATTAGAATCAAATCTAACTTTGCCCCCTAGCTTTCTAAAGAAACTAAATCGCTCATGCATAACCGTGACAATACTTGGAAAACCTAGGCTAAGACTAAACAACCTTCCCTATTTCACAAAGTACAAAGAACTTCAGAATCTTGTCAAAAGACGTGTGTAAGGACAAAAAAATCATACTATAACTCTCCCCAAAATAACTGTAAAACAAATCCACAGAAATTCTGGTTCACCTTAAAGAAAATTCTCAATCCCGGGTCCCCTTCAAATCCCTCCCCTTACCCAAACAGCAGCCCTCTAGAAACTGCTACCCTTCTCAATAGACACTTCATTGACACTGTCCAGAAACTTACAGAGGGTAGCAGTTTCTCAATCCCGGGTCCCCTTCAAATTCCTCCCCTTACCCAAACAGCAGCCCTCTAGAAACTGCTACCCTTTTCAACAGACACTTCATCGACACTGTCCAGAAACGTACACCCTCAAACCACAACACAAACACCACCTATATCCCTCCCAAGCCACAAAACAGTAATCTTTTCTCCTTCAAACCAGTTCCAACCTCATATATAAAATCACTCATTCTGAAGCTTAAACCTTGCTTTCCCTCTTCTGACAACCTTCCACCCACTTTCCTCAAATTAGCTGCTGAATCCATAGCCTATCCAGTACCTATCTTAATTAATAGATGTATCCAGGAAGCTACAGTACCAGATATTTGGAAATCCTTCTTCACTACCCCCTTGCATAAAGGGGGAAACTCAATAGACCCATTAAACTTTCGTCCAATTGCCAACCTCTCTCCTGTCTCCAAACTTATGGAAAAATGTGTACACTCACAACTCCTAAACTATCTCCAACATAATCTGCTCACACCCTCCCAACATAGCTTCCGCCCTAACCACAGCACCTCTACAGCCCTCCTGTCGTTTACATACACAACAGCCAAAGCCCGAGGCAAAAACCTCTTAGCATCCAGCCTCTTCCTCAACCTCTCAAAAGACTTTGACACAGTCTCTCACCCTTTACACTTCTGTCTAAACTTTCTAACCTCAGTCTAGCTCCCTCCACACTAACCTTCTTCTCTAGTTATCTGTCTGATAGACAGCAATCTGTTTGTTGGCTCTCCTTCTGCTTACCCTACCTCCCAGTAACTACTGGTGTGCCTCAAGGCTCCATCTTGGGACCCCTCCTATTCAACATCTTTACAAATGAACTACATACCTCCTGCAAACAATCTGTACTAGTCCAATATGCTGATGATTCAACTCTCATATGCACTTCCAACAATATCTCTGACCTTCACACACTCACCTAGGATACCTTTCTATCTGTGGAAAAATGGCTAGCTGCTAATCTACTTATCCTAAACCCCAAGAAAACCAAACTTCTGTTATTCTTCCCCTGGTCTCTCTCTCTCACCTAAAATCTAACTTTCTTATCTCATCCTCCAACAACACCATACAACCTGACTCACACACAAAACTTCTAGGAGCCATCATTGATGACGAACTTAAATTTAACCTAGACATCCTTCAAAGTAAAAAGAAATCTCACCAAAAGCTGGGTATGCTCTACAGAAACCGAAGATTCCTGACCTAAGATGCCAGACTGTCCCTGGCACAGGCTTTTCTTCTCCCCTTCCTTCTCTATGCCGCCCCAGTACTAACTAATATTCAAATGGCTACCCTGGCAAAACTCCAACAAACTTACCATAAAATAGCAAGGTTCAACACAAACTCCCCACATAACTCACACCACTGTCTCACACTCAACTCACTACAATGGCTAGAACTCCCACAACTTCTTCTATCTCAGTTATAAATTATTCACTCTATACTTTATAAACCATCATCCTGCCCTGTCCTGTCCTCCTTGGTATCCACAACCCAACTCACACACTTCGTACCTCTAACCAACAACTCCTTGACATCTACCAACCTACTTTATAAATCCACCCTATCCCAGGCATGGAATAACCTCCCATCCCAATTACGCTCTATTACACACCCTTCACAATTTAAGAAAGAACTCAAACTATACTTTATGAGAACCAAAAGTTGTACTTGCCATGACCCTACCTAGCTCCAATTCTTCTCTGTAGTACACATTTCATTACAACTTCATAGCATACTTTATCACTCCAGTACTATTACTGTTGGACCACAATATAATACAATCTTCTCAGTATATTATCTCCCACATTTATTTCACTGCCATCTCATTCCACCACTTTCATGAATCCTGCTATACACCTTACCACACCAGTTATACAACAGATACTCACACCACACACAGAAAGAAGAAAAAAGGTTTGTTTTCCTTTGCAATACAGAATTTGTGTGGACTTGTAGTGTTTGCCAATTAATGATTGTTTTTAAATTGTACACTGAATTATATATGTTTTTAATTGTACACTAAACTGTTATGTATACTTTATCTGTCTGTAATTGGAACTTTTCTCCTTGTGTCTCCACTGAAAATGGGCTCCTGGCCCAGCTAGACTAACCCGGTTAACAAATGTCAATAAATAAATAAGCATATGGGAGTTGTCATACACAAAATCAAAATACCTAGTACTGTCTGGCTGGTTACAGAAGGGGCAAGAGCTGAATGAGATTCCGTAACGGTCAGTGCAAATGAAGGGATACAACAAATCAGGACTGTTTAATCACCTTCTCTTGGTATATGAAGGAAATCATGGACTAGATTAGAAAGCAGTAACATGGAATATGCCTAAAGATACAAGAATAAGAAGTGACTACTGTAGGCTCTGGACATAGTTAAGTAACGGTGGTAGTACTCAAGCATAAAACATGTAAAAATGACAGCAATATGTAGGAAACAGTAATATAGTCAGTAATAAGTAGCAAACTTAAAACAGATAGTCTTATCCAACAGTTTTAAGTGCAGTACCTGAGAGCAATAGCCTAAAGTTCTGTAACATAAAACACTCAGTACAAGCAGCAAATCCAATAATGATAACAAGTATGCTCAAGTACAATCGATAGCTGAAGCAGAAGGCTAATTTAGTCTTGATCCAACTAATATCAATAATGAGCAATATACAGTCTAACCAACTGGATCCAGGAGCAGTAACTGTAGAGCAAAAGCGAAAGTATTCTAAACAAGTAGCTCCAAGTGCAGTAACTGTAAAGTAAATATATGTAATACAGTAAGAGTACTGAAATTAGCACAATTAGCAAAAATATGCCAGATAGTATAATCCAACATTCTCTAGTGCAGTAATGAATAGCAACAGTTTTAAATGCTGTAACAGTGTGGCACTCTGTAACAAACAGAAATGCAACAGCACCACTGAATAAAAAGCATTAACAACTGAGTTAATTTGGTTTCTATCTTCCTATTATCAGTAACTGGCAGCAGTAGAAAATTAGCAACACTACAAGAATATGGCCCACAATGCAAGCCTATTTATAGATCAAGTCTTTCAGAATCAGGACAAACTTGCACTCTGATCAGCTCTTTTGGAATCTGGCCCAAGGCATATGAATGCAATATTACTTAAACTTAATAATGCTACAACTTGCAAAAAAAAGTGCTAATTGCAATGATGCAACCAGATAAAGTGCAGTCAGTTAAGTTAAAATAGAAACACTGTTTTCACTGTATGTAATCACACCTTGTAGGTACTTAAGTAGTTTACAGGTATTACACATTAAAGGGACAAAGTTGTACTCACCCAAACCCTGTCTCCTTACATTGTTTCCGATAAAGCATTAGCTTTGTTCCATGGTACCTCACTAGCCTTGGTTAAAATGTGAATGCATGCCTTTCTACTGTGTATCCTATCATTTTAACTGGTGTAGTCACCACACTATGTCACAAGATATGCACACTAAAACATAAAAAGATAAGAACATGAAAACAGGATCAAAAGTCATCTAAAAAGGAGAACACATAGTAACTTTGAAAAGAAAACCTAATCAGGATGTTTTTTCCACAAAATGGAATATACCCAGCAAGAGGCAAGGCATGTAAGAAACAAACACTCTGCAAAGGTGTTCCAGAGTTCAGGGAAGTATAACAAACAAAAATACTAAGATCTGTAAAGGACATACAATATCATCTTAACAGATAATTAAAAAACTGCACATACAGTAGCAGATTAAAAAAACATTTTTCTGACAGAAGATAAAGATAAACTATACAAAACAAAGGACAGAAGAGAGTTAAACTGGAATGGATGCATTATTAATGAATGAAAAGGAAAAATGTTGCTAAAAGCCAGGAATATCCATAAATGTAGACAGATGTAATTTTTGGAAATCAAAAGCTAGGCCATACTTAAAAAACACAAATTACTACCAATGAAAAAATGTTAATATGCTGTAAAATAGACTACACAAAGAAACAGCAAATGAATAACTGTCTTTTAGAAATCAAAGGGTTTTACTGGTAAGCTGTCCACTAGGAAAAGAAAGCACAGTTGTGTAAATAAATATACCAGAAAAGTAGAAATTAGAAAAAAAAAAAACATTGCTGGAGTAGCTGTAACTATATGGGTTATATCCTGCCAAGGATACAACAGCCTGAGTCTTCCAAAGCTTTGGATACCTCCCACATGTACCCAAACTGCTGGTGGTAGAAACTCCTGAGTGGAGAAAACCAGTTGTTTATGTGCCAAACACCCAAGGACATTCTTGTCAACAGAAAAAAAGGGAGGCTACAGTTGTGATAAAAAAAGGAGAATGAAAAATGTGAGGCATACTCATACAAGCCCCTCATCCTGGTATAAATAGCAAATATTAAGGGGTTGGAGGAAGCAGCTACTACGGCAATGATTTGTTCAAACATTTACAGTTATGGTAAGTTTACTTACCAGCTGTAATATGTTAATTCATTAAGTCAATGTTGCAGAAGTCTTAGTTGTACAAATAGATGGATTACAGAAATTGGGAGAGGAAAGATGAGACTTGAGCAGCCCATGAAGAATGGTTCTAGTAAAGCATGTTCTAGACTTGGGTAAAGGGATCTAGTTTATAATGCTTGTAAAAAATATGCATAGAGGACCAGGTAGCTGCCTCTAGAATGCTTCTAGAGTACATCCCTTTCCAAAATGCCTTTATAAGTAGCCAAAGTCAAGGTCAAATGAGCCTTGACCTCACATAGAAGTGTCTTATTATGGTGGGAATAAAAAGAAATATAAAGGAGCAACCATCTGTAAGTAGCCTGTTTTGATACTGGTTGCCCTTTTTTCTTATGTTCATAGGAAATAAACAGCTGTTCAGCTTTCCTGAATGATTTAGTTCTGTGAAGATGATACCTGAGATGCCTATGCTCATCAAGAGTATGAAGCATCCTTTCTCCCTCACTTTTTTTAACCTGGAAAGAAGACTGAGAGATAGATGCCTTGATTAAAAGTAAACTCTGAAACTACTTGAAATATAAATGAAGGATTCATTCTCATACCCACCCCCGATTTTATACAAGTTGACCTACTATAAGAGGTTGCAACTCTGACTTTTTGTGGATGTCTGAGAAATATGAAATACTGCTTTTCAAGTAATGAACAAAATAAGCATTATGAGCTGTTTCAAAATGGGTCAGTGTTACCTTTTCCACCACAAAGTTAAGATCCCAAGTAGGTGCCACTGGTTTTAAAGGTGGATGTAAATGGAAAGAAAAAAAAACTTTGTAGAAAAGCTTGACTGAAGACTTGTGCTGAATGGGGAGGATCCATAGACAGATAAGTTGAAATGTCCAAGAGATGAAACTTGACAGAGGTGAGAGAGAGAGAGAGATGCTATCATGAAAGGTATGCCATGGAATAAATTAATTTTCACAGTGTTAAGGAAATAAAGGATTGTTGTATATGCTGTGACAGCAGCAATTCCATCTGGTCTAATGTTTAAGTGCACATGCAAGATTCCATCTATTCTTCAGGCAAGGGCAGTTCATGATAAAATGAAGCCTTATAGCAAACATAAGAGAAAGGAAAACAAGCCATCCTTTTTTGAGGCAGGACAATCAGTGCTGCTGATCAAGTTAGATAACAGAAACGTTTTCTAATTACTTTCCTGAGCCTGGTTTTCATGGTCACTAATGAATAGTAAGCACACAGTAACACAAGACTGCACCTTTTTAAAACTCTTTAATAGACATCCACAAAATGCTGAGACATTCAATTCTGCCCATGGAGTATGGCTGGTAGGTAGCAGAATGGCATACCAAAGCCCTGCTAGATTCATAATGACTGCTGCACAATGAACAAGAATCTGTACTTGGTCTTCTTACCTCACTGACTGTGTAGCACACAGCACTTTATGCATGGGGACACATGCAGATGTCCTCCCAGTATCACATAGAATTCAGAAAAACAATAACTGCATACAGATTGGTCCCAGTGCAGGACCAGAAATTTGTGCTGTTAGTGTAATACATCTGATTACAGTGATACCCTTCTGTACTGATCTGTGCCTCAGCTTACAGAAATGACAAGCAACATCAGTAGGTATGTGAAAGAATACATCACTACCTATTTATTCACAGTAACCTGCCCTCCTCTAAGCCCCCTGTATCTCAAATTACCTGCCACAGTACAGTGACATGGCCAAACTCCTGCCAATGACAGCTCTCACAGTAATAGATCCCCTCGTTATAGTATGGTAATGATTCTAGCTCTGCCACCATTTATGTAAACTGTATGAATCATCTGGAATGACAGCAGTGCAATCTATTCAGTAAGGTATGCCAGATACATCAAAACTCATTTGGTAGATGTTCCCTGCTGTACTGGGCTGCACTGTCATATTACACAGTGATTCAATGTGTGTCATGGTGCACAGAGTACATTAGTGTGTAGTATGTAACCTGTGGTTGAGTTAAAAACAGATGTATTTTCTTATGCATCACCAGTTACTACCACAATCCATGTTTACAAATCACAGTAATGACAGGGTCGCATGTTAAACATAGTGCAAACAATGCATTTATGAAACTGCAATATTTATGACTCTAAGTGGCCATACAGGGACACACATTATATCCAACAAGACCTTGATAATTTTCATATGTCATGCAATTTTGCAAATGGTGAGTCTAAACAACTTTGTCACTATATTGTTTTTAGAGTGCAATAAAGTCGGTGCTTAAACTTTCGAAAAGAGCAGTCCCCCCCACCAAAAAAAAGAAAGGAGATGTGATGCATATAAATTACACACGTGCCTATGTACATTTCTAATCTACATTTCATGCAAAATTGACCAATTCAAGCAATGCTGATAATGACAATAACCGTTACCTTGAAGGACTTTGATATGTACTCTAATGGCATATGGAACAGTTGGCAAACACGATTCTGGTGCATTCACTAATTCTCCATACAAAAAACTCTCTTGAGTGTTCATATGTAAAACACTTCTGCAGACGGAAGTTGAGAAGTGAAAGTATAGTTGTGTAAGTAAACTTATCATAACAGTACATGTTCTAATGGATCACTGTTGCAGTAGCCAAAGCTACATGGGTCTTACTCCCTGCAGCAGACACTCTTCTCAGAGCTTTGGGTGCCTTCTCTGGCACTCCATAAAAAAGGCAGTTAGAGCACCAAAGCACTTCAGAGCATTTTTTTGCCCAGGAAGGAGACAAGCACGCTAAATAATTGTGATAGGAAACAAAGTGAACTATAACTATATTCAAAAAGCGTGAAACCAACACACCCAGCAACCCAAAAAGGAATAGCAACAGAAAAAAACTGACTAGAGGGAGGGATAGCTAAGAGTGATCGATTAGAACATCTACTGTTATGGTAGGGCTATTTACACAACTGTACTATGTTCAATACATGTTTCACCATTGCTATAGCCTAAGTTACAGGGAGTAGAGTATCATAGCTTTGCAGTCTAAACATTGTGGGGGGCAATTACTAAGACTACAGGAGCCCCTGAAGAATGGTCATGGCAAACTCAGTTCTAGACCAGGAAAAGGAATCCAGTCTGTAGTCTTCTGTAAAACTATGTACAGAGGATCAAGTTGCTGCCTCTAGAATATTTCTGAAGTCCACTCCCTTTCTAAAAAGCCACATAAGTCAATGCCCTTATTGAATGAGCTGCAACTCTGCCTGAAAGTGGCTTATTTTGGCGAGCATAACAAAAAGTAGCAGCATGAGAAAACGACCTATAAGTAGTTAATTTTGTCATTGGTCATCCCCCACTTCTGACATTCATAGGAGACAAACAGCTAGTCAGTTTTCACGAAAGGTCAAGTTTTGCCTAGCTACCACCTGAAATGTCTGCGTACATTCAGAGTGAAGAATCTTTTCTCAAGTGTTCTTTGGTTTGGAGAAGAAGACTGGGAGATAATAGTATGGCTTAAAGTAAACTTTCAGATGACTTCAGGCATAAATGTAGGACTTGTTCTCAGGTTAACTCACCATAAGTGTGCAACTAACACTTGGTAAATGTCAGAGAAATAAGTAAAAAGTCTTGCAACATAAAAATGTCAAATCAACCTCATGAGCTAGTTCAAATGGAGGCAAAGCTTCTCAAGCACAAAATGGAGATCACAAGGAGGAGCCACCTGTTTTGTAAGTAAGCAAATTTCAAAAAGAGTGTAACTTGTGCATTGTTAGAAATGGGGGAACTTTAAGGGCAGACAAATAGAAATGGCTGACAAATTTAATTTGATATGAGTACAACATACCAGTGAACAGTAACTCACACAATCAAGCACCAGAGTCAACTAGACATGAAAAAGGTACTGGTTCTTTGAGTGGCACAAACTAGAAAATCTATTCCACTTGCACATATATGACTTTTTAGTAATAGGCTTTTTTGCCTCCTTTAACTCCTGCTGCACACCCTTCAAAAAAGTGCCTAAAGGTGATCAAGATTCCATCATCCAGGCTGTTAAATTGAAGAGTTTACAGACTGGGGAATATCAAACTCCCCATATCTTGTGTTGAGTAAATCCAGCCTGTAAGTAAACTTGCTGTAATTACTCCTGACCAGATTGCCTTGGCCAGAAGAAAGTTAAGATCAGTGCAAACAATTCTGTTAATCAGTGGGAAGGGTGGAAAAGCACACAGGTACATTTTCATTCATGGGAATGAGAAAACATCTACCTTCCAGACCTGAATGCAAGGAGTCCTGGAACAGAATTTCTATAGTTGTCTGTTCTGAGAAAAGAGGGAAACAGAGCTGCATGGTATTCCCCACAGTCAGATCAATTCTCAGAAGACCTCAGAATGAAGTTCCTATCCTGATCCTGCTAAGCTTGTCTGCAATAAGGTTTTGCTCTTACAGAATATATGAAGCAGTTAGAGTCAGACTGAACTGAAATGCTATCTCCCAGGCTAACATAGTCAGTCTGCAAAGACGGTATGATCTGGCATACAGTAGTTGTGTAAAATCTTACCATAACCATAGATGTCCTTTCTCTTCCATGCTGCAGTATTCTCAATACTTGGGTTCTCCTCTCTTGCTATCTGAACATCTGGTCAGTATACAAAAGCTTGTAGTCACTGCTGGGTACGTGGGATGTTTGATGTTGGCCTAGGGAATAAAAAAATCTCACTGGGAAGAAGAGGGTGGTGGCTTGGAAATATTTTCTGTAAATCCATGCAGGATTGCTCTGGTGAATCCAGCCCTGGATTTGGAAATGTTGTCCAATTTGTAATGCTTGGTAAAGGTGTGGACAGAGGTCTATGTAGCTGACTCTAAAATGCTGGCAGTGTCCAAACCTTTAAAGAAAGCTCCAGATGAAGCCATAAGTGTGCTTTAATTTTTGACCCCATAGGTTTCAAATGGTATGCAAAGCAGAATGAAATTGCTCTGGAAATCCAAGCTGAAATTGTCTGCTTTGTCACCTTTCCCCAGGGCTTTGGGATAAAAAGAGACAAACAATTCTTCTGATTTTCTGATATGTTTGGTTTTGTCCAGACAGGACCTAATCTGTCTATACACTCTCACTGTCATGCTGAGGGTGAGCAAAAAAAGGTGAATGGCTTGGTTTAAAGATAGTCCTAAGGCTTACCCTATCTTTGTGAAAGGTGAGGAAAGGAGGGATGGCCATGAGGGCCTGTAACTCTGCACTCTTCTAGCTAAAGTCAGGGCAATTATTAGTACTGTTTTCCAAGTGCATGTTTCAGGGAGGCCCTAGAAGCTGGTTCAAAGGGAGCCACTGTGAGCTTCTCCAAAATGTAATTCAGGTCCCAGGGTGGAGGGATTGGTTTCCAGGGGGGCCCTGAGATGCAAAACTCCCTTTGAGAACAGCTTAGCAGGCAATCAAGAAGCCAGTGGGGGATCCAGAGGCAGACAAGCTGAAATAGCAGTAAGGTGGGCTTTAACAGAGGAGTACGCCAATCCTGACTGCAAGAGTTCACACAGGTATGACAGTACCAAAGGGACATCACCCTGGAAAGGGTCCAGCTGTCTTTGTAGACACCACAGGGAGAATCTTTTTCATTTAGACATACAAGATCTCCTTGTATTAGGTTTCCTGGCCTCCTGCAGGACTGACAGCACTTCTTCATTGTAAAGGTGTCTGTAAGGGATCAGAATTCTGTCACCCACAGGGTAAAGTTCAGAGATTGTAGGTGTGGGTGTAACAGAGATCTCTTGTCCTGTGTGAAAAGCTCCACTCTGTGAGTTAACTTGTGGTGACTGCCCCTGGCTAAATGCAGAAGGAGGGGGAATCAGTGCTGTCTTGGCCAAAAGACAGTCACCAAGATTTTTGGTTTGTCCTGTTGAATTTTCAGCAGGACTTTCTGTAGAAGTGGGAAGGGGGAATGCATACAGAAACATCCCACTCCAAGAGACTGAGAAGGTATCCATTGCCCTTGCCAGGGGACTGGGCAGCCTTGTGCAAAATGATAGAAGTTGTCTGTTCAAAGGGGAGGCAAACAGATCTATCAGAGGTATACCCCATTTGTGGACTATGTCCAAGAACACATCCCTGTGGAATATCCATTTGTGGGATTGTGACATGGACCTGCTCAATGTGTCTGCCTGTGTATTCTGTTCTGAAGGGATATACACAGCCTGTAGTGTGATTCCCAGTGTTGTGGCAAGCTCCCATACTTGAAGAGCTAATCAACACAGCAAGTAGGATTTTGCTCCCTCCTGCTGGTTTACATACTACAGAAAGTACAGTTTTGTACCTACCATAAATGTAGATATTCGAGTGCTAATACAGCTGCAGTCATAACAGATGGGTTTTCCTGCCGTCAGGCGGGTCCTCGGTCGGCCGAATTCCAAAGTCTAGGTCCGGCATCGGATGTCATTGCTTCTTCCCTGACGTCAGTGTGACAGGGGTATAAAAGAACCAGCCGACACCATTTTCTTCAGTTTTTCTTGCCCCAGATGTCAGGTGCCCCCAGAAGGAAGGCAATACATAAATTTATGTAATAATGCAATGCAATATAATCAAAAAACAGTAGTTGCAAGCAAATACACCATAAAAGAATACCCCAATCAGGTTGTATGAGTAGGTGTTAGCCATTAGGCCTGTCCCAAGAGGGGAAGGAGGGAGGGAAACCTGGACTGCAGCTGTATTAGCACTCGAACATCTACATTTATGGTAGGTACAAAACTGTACGATGTTCATCATGCATACAGCTGCAGTCATAACAGATGGGTAGAATCCCAAAGCTAAAAAAGGGGTGGTAGGCACTAGGTGGAACTAGGAGGATCCAGGATGCCCTGCAAGACTGCAGTGGCGAAGCCTGCTGTAGATTTGGAGTATAATGGTAGGTGATAGTGCTTGCAGAAGGTATGTACAGAACTCCAAGTGGCTGCTTCCAAGATATCTTTGGTAGGAACCCCCCTGAGGAAAGCAGCAGAGGTAGCTGTGGCCCTTGTGGAGTGAGATCTGATGCCTGGAGGTACAGTTTTACCATGAAAAGAGTAACAAAAACGTATGCAGTGGGCTATCCATTTTGAAATTGTCTGTTTGGAAATAGGCTTCCCTTGAGCTCCTGTAGCATAGGACACAAAGAGTTGCTCTGATTTTCTGAAAGGCTTTGTTCTGTCCAAATAATAACGTAGCTGTCTGTGAATGTCCAAGGAATGTAGTAATCTCTCCCCTTTGTTTTGAGGATTAGGGTAAAAGGTAGGTAAGTGGATAGCCTGATTCAAGGCTACCCTGGATACTACCTTTGGCATAAAGGACGGATTGGTTTGTAAGGAAACTCTGTCCTGATGGAAAATGATGAAAGGCTGCACAGCCATGAGGGCTTGTAGTTCCAAAACCCTGCGAGCTGAGGTGATAGCCAGAAGGAAGGCTGTTTTCCAGGACAAATATTGCAGTTCTGTTGAAGCAGCTGGCTCAAAAGGAGGCAAGGTTAGTTTTTCTAAAATGAAATTGAGGTCCCAAGCAGGTATTGGTTGTTTCCTTGGGGGTTTTATATTCTTAGCCCCTCTGAGGAACTGTCTTAAGAGGGGGTGAGAGAATAAAAGAGGATCAGTGTTGTATTCTGTAGAAATGGCTGAGGCATGGATTTTGATGGAGGAGAATGAAAGTCCACTGCTTAGCATTTCAGCTAGGTACTGTAATATTTGAGTTAAATTCAGTATTCCAGGATTCTGAACCTTTTTCTCATTCCAGGCACAAATCCGTTTCCATTTTGCTGAGAAGGCTTTTCTAGTAGAAGGCCTTCTGGCCTCCAAAATGACATCCTGCACCTCCTTGGAGAGTAGGGTCTGTTGTGAATTTAAGGAATTTTCCATGCGGCTAGATTGAGTGTTTTCAGCTGACTGTGAAGGGTTTTGAAGTTGTGCTGAGTCAGTAGAAGAGGCATTAGAGGCAGGATCCATGGTGGGGAATGCGTCAGGCTTCTCAGGAGTGGGTACCAGTGTTGTCTTGGCCAGTCTGGAGCAATGAGAATCATCTTTGGTCTGTCTGCTCTGGTTTTTAATAGAACTTTGGGCAGCAGAGGAAGAGGTGAAAAGGCATAAACTGTCATTGTTGTCCAACTGAAAGAGAGTGCGTCCACTTTCCTGGCCTGTGGGTGAAAGGTCCTTGAGCAGAATTTTGCCAACTGGTGATTTCTGTGGGAGGCAAAGAGATCTATGTCTGGCCTTCCCCATGCTTGAATTATCTTTGTAAACACTTGAGGATGCAACTTCCATTCATGTGGATCTGTCATATTTCTGCTTAGGTTGTCTGCCAACATGTACAAACATGTTTTCCTTGCCTGGCAGGTACTGTGCTTGAAGTTCGATTTGTAATTCCAGAGCCCTGTTCCAAACAGACATGGCTAGCCTGCATAGGGGGTATGAATGTGTTCCTTCCTGTTTGTTTATGTACCACATTACTGTGGTGTTGTCTGTTCTTATCAATAGCTGGCCTGGATGCAGTAGGTCTTTGAAAGCTATAATAGCATTTATTACTGCTAGCATTTCCTTTTGATTGATGTGTAGGTGGTTTTCTTTTTGGGACCATTTGCCCTGAATGCACCGATCTGTCATGTGCACCCCCCAGGCATAGTCCGAGGTGTCTGTTGTGATGACTTGATTTGCTTGAGGCTTGCAGAATGGGAGACCTGTGTTTCTTTGGCATGCTTGAGCCCACCACAGAAATTCCTTTTGAAGACATGGAATCAGTGGTATTATTGTTTCCAAACTGTGGCTGTGTTGAGACCATAGGTTTTTTAGGTACCATTGAAGTTTTCTCATATGCAGCTTTGCACATGGGATTAGTAGGATGCAAGATGCCATGAATCCCAGAGCCTGCAGGATTTTCCTTGCAGTCAGCCTGGTGAAAGTTGCCAGTTTTCTGAAGTATTTAGTTAGTTGCCCTTGTTTCTCTGGCGTGAGGTAGGCCATCTGGGTATTTGTATCCAAGCTGGCACCCAGGAAAATTATTGTTTGAGAGGGTATTAGCCTTGATTTCTTTTTGTTGACTGTGTATCCCAGAGAATTCAACAACATTATTACAAACGCCATATGTTTCAGAAGTATGTGCTTGCTGTCCACTTGAATCAGGCAGTCATCCAGATATAAGTATATTTGTATCCCTTGAAGTCTGCAGTAGGCAATTACTGATGCCAGGCATTTCGTGAACACTCTGGGCTCAGTAGATAAGCCAAAGGGCAATGCAGAGAATTGATAATGGGTTGAACCTGCAAGAAATCTGAGGTATCTTCTGCAATCTTGTCTGATTGGGACATGCAGGTATGCCTCCTTGAGGTCCAATGTTACCAGCCAAGACTCCTTGCCCAGCATGGGAAGAAGCTGCTGTAATGTGAGCATCTTGAATTTTGGCACAAGTAAAAATGTGTTTAGGATGGATAGGTCCAAAATAGGTCTCCAATCTTTTCCCTTCCTTGGTACCAGGAATAGTCTGGAATAAAAACCTTGACCCTGTTCTTGTGCAGGTACCTCTTGAATAGCTTTCATGTCCATGAGATCTGAAATTTGTTTTGTGCCTCTGCCCTTTGATTGTGTGGCAGGTTTGGCATGCCTCTCTTTTTTGGAAGGGTGTGAAAGTGGAATCTGTAGCCTCTGTCTATAATGTCCAGGATCCATTTGTCTTTTGTGACAATATGCCAATTTTTTGAAAATAATGCCAGTTTTCCGCCTAAAGGTGCTGCCATTTGAGCCTTGCTTGGCATGCAAAGGGCAAAGTCATTGGTTCTGCTTTCTGAATGGCTGTGAACTATCCTCACCACCTCTTTGTGTAGGTGTTTGCCATTGTCTGCCTCTAAACGATCCTTGAGATTGTCCTCTGCCCCTCGGGCACCTGTATCTACCTCTTTGGGGTCTTTCCATGGCTGGAAAGGACCAATTTTTGGAAGGCCAATTTCTACTGAAACGTGGAGGTTGCACCTGTAGGAAATCTTTCACTGTTTGCATTGATTTTGCCTTTTCCTCCATTTTCTTTAATACCTCCTCAGCTTTAACACCGAACAATACATCTTTTTGCAGAGGGGCATCTAGTAATTTAGCTTTGACATGATCTGGTAAGGTTTGCTCTTTGAGCCAGGCATGTCTACGTATGACTGATCCTGTAACAGCAGCTCTACATGAGGCCTCTAAAGCATCAAAACCACATTGCAAGGTATGTTTACCCACTTGTTCTGCACTATGTATCAAATCCTGTAACTCCTTCAAGTCTGGTTGTTCAGGTTGTGATATTTTGCTTCTCAACTGTGATAACAGAAACTGTTGGTACTTTAACATATGGAACTGACAGTTTAATGCTCTTATGGTTAAGGTGGCCGAGGTGTATACCTTTTTCCCCCACCTTTCTAAAGCTCTGGAATCTCTCTCTGAAGGTAATGGATTTTTAGCAGTGGAGGCCTTAATTCCCTTGGGACCCTGTGAAATAGTTTCTGGGTCAGCCGCATGGCTTTTGTATAGGAATTGGTGTGAGTCAGGAACCCGGTAATACCTGTCTGGCTTGACTGGAGCTGGAGGTAAAGAATCTGGGTTAAGGCAGGCCTCCAAATACACATCATCTAGGATGTCTAAGACAGGAGGTATAGCCAGAGGCCTGTGCTGAGGGAGCAAGAGGAAATCCCTAAGCCTTTTCTTGGAGTCTGAGTACTCTTGGCCTTCCCAGTGGAAGTGTTCCCTCAAGGTATGTAAGGTTTCCTCAAAAGAATAATCCTCAGGGGGGGAGACAGAGGGAATGGACTCCTCTGCATCAGAATCTTCAAAAGGGGAGTAAGAAAGTTCCTGGTCTTCAGAATGTTCTGAAATAATGGAGGCCTAGTCCGAGGAGGGGGATTCTTCCTCCACTCTGGGCCTTTTGTCTGGGGGGGGGTTGGGAACCCCTGATAAGAGTAATCAAATCCTCAGCCATTTTGAGCATCTGTTTTTTAGGCATGGGGCTTTGAGAAGGGCCCTGTGGAGCCTGTCTTTTAGTATGCATGGCTGCTTTAGACTTAGTGAAAAAGCCTTGATGGAAAAAGAAGAGGAAGGCCTGTAGACACCTTGAGAGGTGGCAGGTCTGTCTAAACTCTGAGTCTCACCGCCAAGAGTGGCTTCGGTATCTGTAGTCGGGGTATGGGCCGAAGAGCCTGCGACCTCGAGCACAGAAGACACCACCAAAGAAGTGTCATCGGTAGTCAGGGGCTGCGTAGGTGCCTCACTGAGAACCGGACCACCTGTAGTCGGCTTTGGCGTGGTGTCGGTAGAAGTCGCGGACCTCGTATGTCGGTCCTTATCTTTGCATTTTTTAGTCAAAACTGGTGTCAGAGTATCCGACGACATAATATAATTAATTTTTTTGCCAAAATAGTGTTGGGTGAACTCCGCCCGACGCTTAATAGTGCGTTTGTTGAATGTAGCACAAAAACGACAGGCCGAGATGTCGTGGTCTGGGCCTAAGCAAGGTATGCAGAGGGAATGAAAATCCTTATGCAGTATTTGCTTCCCACATGAAATGCAATTATTAACTTTGTCTGACATCGGTCTGAGGCAAGAAAAGTTTCCCCAACGGGGTACTTAGCTTTCAAGAAGACTTCGGTTGAAAAATATTCGTAATCTCAGGAGCTGGGCGACCGGCACTTGCAAACTGCTTCTGCTTCGGGCACCGCGCGGCAAGAAAGACTGAAGAAAATGGTGTCGGCTGGTTCTTTTATACCCCTGTCACACTGACGTCAGGGAAGAAGCGACGACATCCGATGCCAGACCTAGACTTTGGAATTTGGCCGACCGAGGACCCGCCTGATGGCAGGAAAACCCATCTGTTATGACTGCAGCTGTATGCACGATGAACATCTGTAGTGTTGTCTGTGAACAGTTTTAGTGGGCCCTGTTTTAGCGTATGTTGGAAGGCCTTTAAGGCTAACAGAATTGCTCTCACTCTCTGATACTGATATGTTCCTGTCTGAAGGAGTCTGACCAAGTGCCCTGGACTCTCAGTGAATCCATGGCTGATCCCCATCTCAGATCCGAGGCATTCGTATACATCTCCTGCACTGGTAGGGGAGTCCTGGGTTGCAGCTCACTTGTCCACCCACCACTGAATTTCTTTTTTCAGGCAAGGAAGGAAAGGGATTTTGTACTCTAGAGGATGAGAATGCTGTGTCAATACAGACCTCAGGTACCATTGTAGCTTCCTCATGTGAAGCCTTGCCAATGGTAACATGGGAATGGTTGATGCCAAGTGACCCAGGAATCTGAGGAACTGCCTCGCTCTCAAGTCTGTGGCTTGGAGGACAGTAAGTAGGTACTGCTTTTAACTTTCCACCTTTTGGGGTGGCAGAAAGGCCCTCATGACATCTTTTCTTATCCTGCACCCCAAGAAAATCTGGTCCTGAGAGGGGGTCAGGTTGGACTTGGGGTAATTTATCTTGAAGTCCGGTGCTTGCAGGGGTGATATTACTGTTTTTAAAAGGCTTTGCAGGGATTCTGTGCAGTCTGTCTGGATGAGCAGATCATCTAGGTAAGGGAAAATTTAAATCCCTAGGGTCCTGGAGAAGGCCACCACTGGCACCAAGCACTTGTTGAAGACCCTTAGTGCTGTAGAAAGTCTGAAGGGCAAGGCATAGAATTGAAAATGTGAGGAGGCCACAGAAAAATGCAGATATTTCCTGTAACTGGGCCTTGACGTGCAGGTAGGCATCCTTGATGTCCAAAGTGGCCAAGAACCCCTGAGGAAATATCAAGGGGAAGAGGGCCTGCAGAGTGAGCATTCGAAAGGTGGGCACTTGTAGAAAGAGGTAGAAGATGGGAAAGACCTAAAATTGGTCTCCAGGGACCATCTTTTCTTGGGACTAGAAAAAGTCTTGAGTAGAAACCCTTTCCCCTTTCTGACATAGGGACAAGTTGAATTGTTCCCTGGGCAATACGGTTGTCTGTAACTGGCTGAAATAATGGAAGTTGTTCTTTGGAGGGCTGTGGAATGCCTCTCAAGGAAGGGGTTGTGATCCAGGTCAGAAAATAACCTGTATGATGGACAAGACCCATCTGTATGTGGTGATATTTTTCCACACAGGAAGGCAGTGAGAGAGCCTTAGGGATAGGGGGATGGAATCAATGGGTGGTTTTAAGGATGGCAGGTAGTCACAGACTACCTGCCCTGTCTTGAAATTGAGGCATTTGGCTCTGTACAGACCTGGAGGGAATGGCTTGCTTCCTGGCAGTCTTTCTGCACCTAAGAGGAGGAGGGGGCGCAGAGTGCTTCCTGGTGAATTGGGTCTTTGAGGGGTAATTCCTGCAGAATTTGGGGATAGGAGACACAAACACATGTCTGAGGTCCTGTAACTCCTCCCCCTTTTGTTGCAGAGTTTTGAATAATTCTGCTACCTTTGTCCCAAAAAGGGCAGGGTTATCCAGGGGTGCATCTAAGAGTTTTGCCCTGATATCATCAGGAAGTGGTTGCAACCTCAGCCAGAAATATCTCCTGAGCACAAAAGCAGATGCAGCAGACCTGGCAGAGACTTCTGCTGCATCATAACTGCACTTGTGAAGATAAAGACATAAGGCTGGATAACTGAGGTTTGGCTGGAGACTCTGGAATTTGACTGAGAAGTTTTGTGGCCTGTCCTAAAAGGGCTAAGGCATATTTGGACGTGGGTTTGGTAATTTATTACCCTAAATACCAAGGTAGATGAAGTATAGACCTTTTTCCCAAGGCATTCCACGACCTTGCTGTGTTTGTCTGTGGAAAGAAGCAAGGAGGCTGGAAGGAGCTTGGAGACTTTATCAGCTGACACAGAGACAGTGCCAGAGTCTGCTGCATGCACTTAACCAAGAATTTGGCCCCCTCAGCGACCTTGTAGAATCTATCAGGCCTTCATGGAGCTGGACGCTGGGAGTCTGGGTTGATTGATACTGCACTGAAGTCATCCAGAAATGCAGACAGTACAGGAGGAATAGCTGAAGGGGCAAGAGAGACTATCTGAAGAAGTTCATAGTACCTCTTCTGCACTTGGTCATTTCAGAGGAATTCCATTTGAAATGCTCCCTCATCTTTGAAATGGTCTCCCCAAAGGTAAGGTCCTCATCTGGGGAGTCTGTTTCTGCAGATTCTTCTTCTTCTTCAGGGGAGGTGTAGCCAAGGGGAGATGGCACTTGTGAAACATAGGAGAGGGAATCCTCTGAAGAAGAGTCATAAGGATTCCTCAGCTTCAGGTTGGGAAAGGTCCAAGGCCTGAGGCCTAGGACTCATTACAGGAGGAGGCACAGGGAAGGCTAAGGGTGTAGCAGGCCTCAGAGCCATAAAGGCATTAAAAAGGCTTTGGGAAACGGCCTGCCAATCTGGCTGACTCAGTTGCTGGGGAAACATGTTTCCTTTTTTCTTTTCTTTTGAAAGAAGGCCTAGCTGCTGTCTGGGCCAAGTAGGCCTGGATTCGGAAGACTGTGAAGTAGTGCAGGGATCCATCTAAGCAGCCAGTATGAACCAAGGTTCCCCCTCACCATCAGAAGCCAACATCTGGCTTACCTTCGAGGATGTGCCATCCATGCTGGGTTCTGTGGCTTCCACACTGGTACCCACTATACCCATATCAGCATCAACTGAGTGTTCCTCCAGGCTGACGTTAGCCACAGAAGGGACGTCAGGTGGAGGCGGTGCAGCTACAGATTCAGGCCTAGTAATCTTGTCCTTTTTCTTAGGTGACTCGATGGGCTGACCAGATGGTCCCTCCATACCCAAAGCTAAGTGCTTAAGGTGCTGGTTTTCAAGGTAAATGTTTAACATGTGCAGACAGCTGCAAAGAAATTTCGGAGCGAAGGCCTGGCAGATGGAGCAGGACTTATGGTTGTGCGTAGGCCCTAAACAAAAAAGGCAAAGCTCGTGGGAGTCTTCATGGGGTTCTGACAACTGTACCTACACTTTCCCTTCCTCGATGACATGAACCTACACACAATGCGGTGATCAAAAGAAACAAATGTCACCAATGGGGTACTTATCTAAGAATTTTCAACAAGACGGCTTGTACAGCAGGAACAGCTGACATTCGACAGGCGGCAGAGAAGTTCTGAGGTCTGGTACGTGCAGACATTACTTTTATGGCCCACGTTCCCCAGGCCAATGCCAGACGTCTCACATACCCAGCAGTGACTACAAGCTTTTGTATACTGGCCGGACATTTGGGTAGCAAGAGAGGAGAACCCAAGTGTTGAAAATACTGCAACATGAGAATAGAAGTACATCCCCATTTATGTACTACATCACTCTCTGGTGCTGTCTGTGTACACTTTCAGAGGGTCCTGGGGTGCAGAGATACTTCAAGGTCTTCAAAGTACTAATAACAGCCAACATCCCCCTGACATTTATGTGCTTCTGTCACCTGGGTCCCACAGAGTTTGCACTTTTACCCCTATTGAAACTGCTCCCTAAGCCAGGTCTGAAGCATCTGTGGTGACTAACTGGTGTGGGGCTGGCAGGGAGAGTGGAAGGCCTGGATTGTGAGCTATCTGGTCTACTCACCATTCAAACTTTCTTTTTACAAATCCCAGAAGTGGAAGATAAAAGGATGTAGATGCTAAATTCAGACTGATCTTGTGTGGCACTGTATTTCCTCATGTATAGTCTGACAAACAGGGGCATGATTATCATTGGTGCCATGTAACCTAAAATCTTGAGAAACTCCCCCTGCAGATGATTGACTTAGCCTGGCAAAACCTGGGAAGAAGTGTTGAAACACATCTACTTTGGTGGAAGAAAGGCTCTTCCTAAAGCAGAGTCCAGCAAACTTCCCAGGAAAATCATTCAGTGAGACAGGATGAGAGAAGACTTCTGAAGATTAATTTGAAAATTCAGATTGAGTGGAAGCTTCTGAACAGTTGCTAGAGACTCATGACAGCTGGAAAGAGAGTCTGTAAAGATAAGCAAATTGTCCAGATATGGAAAAACCCTGGAGTCCGCAATCAGCAGTATCTGGTGCTTAGCATTTTGTAAATGCCCTTGCTGCAGTGGAGAGTCTAAAAGATAAAAAAGAGAACTGATGATGTAAGCCAGACAAAGCAATTAAGAGACACCTGCAATACTTGCCATTAGGAATGTGACGACAGGCATTTCATAGATCCAGCTTTGTTATGAAAGCTAAATGAGAAATCAGGGGTGCTAGATATTGAAGTGATAACATCTTGAACTTCAAAAGCTTGATAAAAAAGATTTAGAGAAGGATCCAGCACTGCCCTCCAGGATCCTTCTAGTTTGGGAACTGGAAATATCCTTGAATAATAACCTTTGCTAGAAGGTTGTAGGCAATAGTTCTAAGACTCCATGAGCAGCATGCTTTGCATAATGGGAGGTAAGACAAAACTCTAGTTCCCTGTGTAAGAGGGAAATTAAAAAGTATGAAGGGACTTCCATTGCCAAGAGTACCTCCTCTTGATTACATACAGAATCCAACTGTCTGAGATTATCATATGCCAATGGGGAAATTGCAGCCTCAGGAAAACAGAAAAGTTGCCAGGATGGAAGGACCTGAACAGGGGGACAGTCATGCTGACTGAGAGGACTCTCCTTGATCTTTGGAGGATTTCTCTTCTTTTTTGAGCCTCCTTTCCATTGTTGTTTTAAAATAATGACTGCTGGCTACTTGTTATTTAAAAAGTTTATTGAAAAAAGGGAAAAGGAGGAAAAAAAACTATTATTTGGTCTGAAAAAAAGAGGATCTAAAATTTTGAGTCACTTCTTAAATCAGTTTTCAGCCTTCATCACACTTCTTAAGCACTTCAGCTGCTGAAGGGCCAGAGTCTATCTATAGGAGTATTTAAACTCTCAGATTTAATAGTCTCAGGAAGATTTTGAGAATGAAGCCAAGCAAGAATCCTCAAAACTGATCCAGAAGCAGCTGCTCTGGAAGAAGCCTCAGCAGCATCATAATCACATTTCAAAATATGCTTAGTCACCAAAGAAACAGCTATCACATAAGCATTTAATACATTTTTAACCTCAGAAGAAGGGAGGTTAACCATTCACTTCTGCATGTTCTTAAAAGACACAAGCAAAAAACTTTAAAATAAGAGCTTTCCAATTTAAAATCCTGAAAGTTAAAGTACTAGAATACATTTTTCCCCCAGCTTATCTATTGCTTTCCCATCTTTCTCAGAAGGAATAGGGTTAGTCGCAGTAACCTATTTAGCAGCAAGAGGCATAGAAAGATAAATAACTGCTGGGTCTGCTTTAGGATTGGAAAACCAGTACTTCGGTGTCTGTAGCACCTTGTATAACATGTCAGACCTTTTGGGAGCAGGGGGAGGACCATCAGAAAGACAGGATGCAGCAAGAAAAACATTCTCTAAAGCAGGAATGTTTGAGCACCTATACCTATAACAAATCATAATATATTTTGTGTGCCATAGGAATTTCATTCTATTCCCACTAGAGCACCTTCATATTAGATAAAATATCAGTGAAACATTTCTTCAGCAGGGAAATCTAAAGCTATACTTTACTCAGAATCAGAATGCTCAAACTGGGAAGAAACTCTTGGAAGTATACCCCTTCCCTGCATTGACTGCACTTCTGACTGAAAAATCCTTTCAGAATGAGAAGGAATTCTGTCTTTTTACCTGAGGATTCTGTAGACATAGAAAAAGCAGTAATTAGTTTCTTAGGAAATCCCAGCAAATCTACCCTGTCCATAGGAGAATAGAAGTTTCTCACAAAACACACACTCCCTGAATAAAGCCTGACCATTAGGCACACTGGACCCTGCCTCCACAACCCCCTCCCAACCAAGTGAAGACACTTCACCAACATCTTCCCCAGACACATACAATACTAACTCTCCCCTGCCTGGCAAGGAAATCCCTACAGCTGCAGAGGACATGCTCCCCCCTCCTAGTCTTTAGTAGCTATGAAGGCTACCCCAAGAGGACTGAGGGAAAAGATGGCCACAACAGAGGCATCCAAAAGTAGCTGAAGTAAACTAGGAGTAGGTCTGACCTTTATACTTCTTAACTTCTCTTTTTGTGTGCTGTTAAAGGTACAACAATAGAGACCAACTGATGCTCCATCGGTAAGCCTGGAAAGAGGTCTGAAATGCGAGTTACTGAAACTTGAAGAGTCCTGAGATGAACAACAGATAATTAGAACTTTCCATCTGCATAGTCCATTTTCACTCTTCCTCACAATTGGGTCAGAGTCCCCAGCTATGTAGTGCGGGAGGCCCTCGAGGAAGGATATGCCAGAGCACTGCTGAACTGCTCCCGGAGACTATGTGTAATTTGTACTGTATTACAAAAGTATGAATCTTTTACCAAGTGGCTGCAGAGCAGATATCAATGGAAGTCCTAAACGAAAAGGCAGATGAAGAAGCCATAGATCTGGTGAAGTGAGCTTTAGGGGGTCGAGACAATTCTAATCCTTGTAGAGAATAAATCAGCAAAATGCAATCAGTACTCTGTTTGGACAGAGCACCCTAAAAAATCACTTGACCCAAGCGGTTAGGGGAAAAGGAAACAAACAGCTGATCAGACTTCCTGAACTGTTTTGTTCAGTGAAGATAAAAATGTAATTGTCTGTGTATGTCAAGAAGGCGAAGCATGTATATGTCCTTATTTGCAATTTTTGCAAAGAACATTGGTAATTGTGTGGACTGGTTACTGTTAATCTCCAATGCCACTTTAGGAGGAAAGGAAAAATAATGTAAGAAGGCTTAGCCGATAGGTCCTGAAGCTCAGAAATTCTTTTCGCCAAAGTGATAGTCACTAAAAGGATAATTTTATAAGAAACTTCATATCATATTTGTCCACTGGTTCAAAGGGTTTCTGAGTTAAATCCTGAAGGACAACAATAAGATCCCTAGGAGGAAATAGATCCTTTATGGGGGGGGGGGGTCGGAGGATAATTCATTACATAATCTGGAAGAAGCCAGAGAGAGGGATTTGTTTCCAGCATGGAAATTGGAAATGGCTGTCAACTGAAGTTTAATAGTAGAAAAGCTCACCCCATCATTAACAGTAGTGAGAAAAAGAAGAATGGTCAAAGTAGGCATTGAAAATGGGTCGATATTCTGATTGGAGCCCCAAACAGAAAATCTTTTCCATTTGCTTCTGCAGACTTTCTAGGCAGAAGCCTTTTGGGAAGCTAAGATAATGGGCAGGATTCATGAAGGCTTGCACGGAGTGTAAGAGATGTGTAACACTCCATGCAAGCCTCGCGATCCAGGAACAGCCCTAAACTCCGTGTAAGAGACCAGCTAAAACGTCTCTTACACGGACTGGGCATGGACATGCTAAATACCTCACTTGCAGCCGAAAGGTATGCAAATGAGGTATATTAGCGATCCACGAAGCAGAAACCAGTCTGTGTAAGAGATGTTTTAGCTGCAAAAATGTACTCAGTTGACAACTGAGTACGTTTCTGCAAATTCCATAACGATGCCATGTCAGCTCCAAATAAAGGGTGCATATGTCTTAGGCAGCATGCCAATGGCCAAATATGTGGCCATTGGCAAGGTAACCCGATGCAAAAATAATAAAAATATAATTTTTTTTTCGGCAATTGCCGATGTTTAAACCCAGCGCACCCCCGCGCAAACGGGCTGCACTGTATAAAACATAAAAAAGAAGGTTATAAACCCACAAATGTGGGTTTCATGCAATACATGGAATGACAATGCAGGGACCAGCAGACCAAAACCAACATGGCCACCGTGTACTGGTTGCTAAGGGGGAAGCTGAGTCTAAGACATGTAACTAAGCATTAGTAGGCAATCTCATGTAAATGAGGGTTAGGATACTGAATCTCACAGTCACATAGCAAATGAGCACAGTCTGAGTAGTGTAAGAGATACACAAGGGGGAGGAATAGAGTAGGAGATAGGTGACATCACAGGGGGGAATGGTAGAAAGAAATGCAGTTCATTGGAGGTCAGTGTAACATGACAGATGACAGACACAGATCATGGAAAGAGGTGTGCCACAAGATAAGTCAGGGAAATTCAAGAAATGGAAGGTGTACACTGTTACTTACACCAAAGTTCCTTGCTGGGCGTGCATGCGCACATATACGCGCCATGAAGCGCGAGTAGGGCAGTGTGCGCGCGTGTAAGACAGACTGAGCATGTGGGAGCGTGTTGGGAGTTGTTTAACACTGTTTGCACTGGTGTGCGTGTGTGTAGGGCAGGCTGAGCATGTAGGAGGCTGTTGGCAGACTTGTAACACAGTTTGCGCGGGTGCGCGCGCGTTTTAACCCGAATAAGTAGATTCTGAACCGTGTAAGCACTTGTGTACGCGTGTAAGCCACTGTGAGCGTGTTTCTGCTAGTATGCACGTTGCTCCCCAATGAGGAAACAGAAAGGAAAAAGGAAGCAACAGAATTAGTAGGAAGCTAGCAGGGATAACTGCTGAAGCTAGCAGGTGAAAACAATTAGAAGCAGGCAATTACACAGGCAGAATAGTAGCCCAGCCCAGCACTTAAAACTCTGCAAACAGTAGTGCAGGATGTTTCTCTTAAGAGACACTGCAAGACAGGAGTAAGCTAATAGAAGTGAAAACTGAAAAAGCTTCACTCAGAGCAGAAATGTTAGGGGCTGCCATAGCTGTCATAATGAGACATAGGTGACCTGCTGAGGGTGGTGACAATGCAGATGGTGCCAGACAACCCACAGTGAGGAGACGGAGAAGAGTGTACAGGCCCAGGGTCACCTACCATGGGTTACATGAGCTGGAGATAGTAGAGCGCTATAGAGTGGACAGAGAGCTCCTGCAGCAAATTGTTGAGCAGTGCAGGCCACGCCTCACACACAGAACCAACAGAGGGGAACCCATCCCAGTGGAAACCAAGGTATGTGTTGGCCTAAGAATACTAGCAACAGGTACCTTCCAGAGACCAACTGGCGATATGATGGGGATATCACAGGCATCAGCCTCCAGGGTACTGCACCAGTTCCTGGATGCCATGTCAGCACATGTCAGTGATCATGTATATTTCCTCAATGCCCATGAGGTATTGGCCAGCAATATGCATCTCCTCCAGCAAATAGCGGAATACCCTGAGGTAGTGGGCGCAATAGACTGCACGCACATACGGATCAAAGCACCAGCCGGTGAGCGGGGTAGGGCCTACATTAACTGCCAGGTCGTGTGTGATGCCCAGGGCATAATAATGAATGTGTGTGCTGGCTGCCCTGGGAGTTACCATGATTCCCACATCTGGCATTTGATGCAGCTGTACCAGACATTTGCCAATGGGGACATCCCACATGGACACCTACTGGGGGATGCAGGTTATGCACTGGAGCCGTGGCTGATGACACCCATCAGAAACTCACACACACCTGAACAGGAACGCCATAATGAGGCACATGCACAAACACGTAATGTAATAGAGCATGTGTTTGGGCTGCTCAAGTCACGGTTCCAGTGTCTGGACACATCTGGTGGAGCCTTGCAGTACACACCAACTACATGTACCCAAATTGTCATGGTATGTGCTATGCTACATAATATGATCTTGCAAAAACAGCTGCAGCACGACCAGCATAGGGCTGGGCCAAACAGCCCCCCACCATTGCTAAGGCCATCACAGGCAGAGCGTGACTCGGAGGAGGAACAACCTGAGCCTGCCCCAGTAGGCAGAAGGAGCCATGCCCAGTATGCCCTGGCCTTGGCAAAGAGGCAATGCATAGCACATACACTGGCTCAGTAGGAACCCTGGGAATGATACCCCCTCTGACTCACTCAAATAATAACATGGATGCCTAAAATGACATGACCTGCTCACAAACATGTACAGGGAAGTGTAATATGTGCATCCGACAGAGGCAACCCTGCAGCACCACCTGAGGCATGAATGCCATGTGTTAAGTAATGTAACACCATGTACTATATGCACACCTGAGCACCCTGACTAACATCCACCCTCACCAAGCATGAAGCCACAAAATGACGATGGGATGATCAAGTGCAATAACTGGCTGAAGAAATGCAGTTAGTCAAAGGGGAGCCAATGTGTTTCAGGCTGTGAAGACATGCGGAGCATGACATGATGCACCACCTGCTAGGGGTGGCGTGCACCTATCATTCCATGCCCCATGGATACTGGCAAAGGCTGTCAGTACCCACAGCATGCCCTGAATAGGTAAGTCTCAAAACACAAACCCACCTTCATAGGTACCACAAGGGATAGGAACTTAGATGTAATGCTACCCAATGCCAGAAGTCTAAACAGCAAGATGTGTGCAGTGTAAACGCACACAGTATGGAGAATGTAGATATCAGTTCTGTAATAGACAACTGGGTCAAGGCTCACATCAGCACCCTAACACTACCAGTTCACACCTCATACTGTGCTGTACAGCCGCAAAACATGGAACAATCTACAAAAGGAGGGTGACTAGCAATAAATGTCAAGGATAACCACACCCCCATGTTGGTACCACAACAAGAAGCAGCATGGATTAGCCATGGTCAAATACCAATGGCTAAAACCGCCTCCCAGTATATAACCTGCTGCAGACTACTGTCCTAATACCAGGAACTGCACCTGGCCTATGTTGGACTACATAAATAGATCAAGCCCCCAAAACAACATTATATTGCTTGAGTGAAAATACCCAGACATGCACCGGGAGCATTATACTAGCACCAACACAGTTGGAGAAAAGTTCCCAGAATCCAAAAACAAAAATGCCCATGAACAATGCACCACTCCCACAAGAGGGGTAAGCATACTGCATGTGATAATCAGCAACATGTGTACTGGATGGCAAGATGAGAAGTGTATCCTTCACTGGTAAGACCAGACCATAGAGTAATCACACTGGATATACACATCCCGACCCCAGTCCCTGGCCAGAATACCACAGTGAAAAACATGTGTAAAGCATAGGTTGCAGCCCTCCAAACAGATGTTGAATCCACGAAAGGCTCTGTGGAAGTGCAGAATATGGGACACACCGTAGAACATGTTATACAGGCATTCCATGAACACAGCCAGGAATGCTTGGAGTATGCAATCACAAACAACAACACACAATGCCATACACGCAGGCATCTGGCATGCTGGACTCCAGCCATTACCAGACCATGCAAGAGAATGAGGAAACTACCACATGATAGAGCAAACATAAAAAGGGAAGTAATCACTGACCAGTAGTATGGCAATAACATATGTCCACACATACAATCCACTAAGTCCAGCCACAACAAGTAGAATCTGCGAATCCATAGGCAATGTGACACCTGTCCCAAGTACACAGACAACCACAACTCCCCCCAATAAATACAAATACATGTGATAGATGCAACCATGTATTCAAACCAGAGGTTGAGCTCCCCCAACTCAGTACTGTCAAAACTAGTCAGGAGAAGAAGGTAACCACATACACCACAAACCCAGTCCCACATAGACCTACCACAACTGTAAACCAAACACATAAACACAGAAAGATATTCCCGGAGGCCCTAATTACAAATGCACCACACCAACAGAAGCCTCCAAAGCAGATCACAAGCAACCACAACCTCTAAACATAGCACATGCAACGAAAAGTACACAAAGCTGGTGTGGCAAACAGTCACAAGCCAGAAGGAGAAACAACATGCCTGATACAGTTGTAATAGGTGTCTGTATAGGCAGACACACTGCTGTCCCACTCACCACACTGAACAAGGGAAAGGGTAGAGTAAGCTGTCTGTAGGCTGCCACAAAATGCCACATAACACAAGTACGCAGGTCACCCCAAAGCAAGCAGAAATATAATGCACTCAATGTCCATGCTGGTGTGAATGACCTGAGATGTACCTCCCTGGTTTACATGAAAAGAGACATGGATGATCTCTCTGAGTATGTACCCCAGGCCGGTATGACACTGGCTGTGTGCAGCATCCAACCCTCACCAAGAATGATGGCATAGTACAAACACAGAATGATCATGTTTAACAGCTGGCACAGTTACAGCTGTCAGTCCAAGAGGGTCTAATGTTTGTCTGCTTGAGATGTCAAGCATGACAAGCCATGCTGCTGTTCCAGGGATGGCTTGCACCTGTTATCCATGTGTGTCTGGATACTGGATAAGGCCTTTGCCACCTCCATAGAGCCATATGTAGGCAAGGCCAAAAAGACTACCCACCACCCTAGAAAACATAAGCGGTAAGAAACATAAGGGTAATGCTGACCAATGCCAGATGTGTAAACTGCAATATGCATGCCCCTGAGGCACTTCCCATTATGGAGAACATCAATGTCTGTGCAGTGACAGAAGCCTGCTGCAAGCCTAGTGATAGCACACCAGCACTACCAGGTTATACCACATATCATGTGTTATGGCCCCAACACCTGGACCAAAACATCAAAGGAGAGGTAGTATCCATATGAAGCACAGACACCCATATGGCCAGGTAACTGACAATGCACAAAGCAGCGGAGACCACCCATGTGCACCTAAGTGTAGTCCAAACTGCTGTACAGTCTGTAGCATGTGACAGACCACACTCACACTCAAGAACTCCACCCAGACATCCTGAAGACACTGGACAGTATGAATGTCCCACCAAATACCAGACAAGGTACACACAAATTACCACATAGGTGGCAAACCATTATGTATGCAAGGAGTAATCAGGGACCTAGGGACACAAGTCGACAATAATCTGTCATGTCACACTCACAATGCCAATGTGGCTAGGAAGATTGTCGATATTGGACACCGTATCATGAAAGGATTCACATCTACATGAACAGAGGTCACTGTGCCGCTGTATTGTTCCCTTATCAGACCCATAATCTAGTACAATGACTCATATGGGATGTACCGTATGTGACACCTGCAGCAGTTCGGAAGACCTCATAGTTACCCCACCAAGAGGATAAAGGGTGTGAAATATATGTCATATGCTGCCTGGCTGTAGACACCCCAGCTGATTGCAGTCACAGACTGCCTACACAGAGGCATTGTATGTCTGTTGTACAAGGCCATGTCCAACATAGGAGTAATGGACATGCTCCACCACAGGAAATCAAAGCCATTGGAGCTGTGAGAGTGACAGATGTCAGCCTCAACACATAATGAAATAAGATGTGCTGGAGGGGCAGATACATAACCCAGAGGCTCCCCACACCCAGAAACAGGATCCCAATCCATGTTAGGCAGAGCCCCTCACTGACACCCCTCAACAGGAATATTGCCAAGTGGATGGATGATCGTGCATGTATACTGGGGGTCTTCACTGCGTCACGACCAGACAGAGGCACAGTAAAGAAATTCATAAATGGCCATAATAGAAACATAGCAAGCGGTGGCGAAAGACACACACACTCTGGCTAGGCTTACTAATGCCCTAGGGTGGATAGCCTAGTATGAACCCATGAACCTATGAAGATACAAATTGTACAGGACACTAAGGATAATCACAAGGCTTACCTAACTGATGGTAGGAACCATGATGGGCATCCACAGATATGCTCCAAATCACACAGATATTACAAACAACATACCAAACACACACACATATTGGTAACATACAACCTGACAGGTACAGTGCAAACACCCCCCCCCCCCAGAGTGCAAAAAATCTATCCCAGCAGACTGCTGGTCCCCTGACATTGCAGATGCTGAGGTAACAGCCATCATCTGCAAAGCAAAACACACAGCAACAAAGGTATGTGATGGTGTCCTGGGCTAAGGCCAACATGGACTCCAAGAATAATGGAATGCCAAATCACACTACTGCCCAATGTCAGCCTTACCACAGGATATGTACCCAAAGAGCAGTGTACAACAACAGTGGTCCTTCACAACAAAGGTGTTGCCTGAATGGATACTGCAAACTACCACCCCAGGATCCTGACAAGCTTGGTCTGCACAGCTATGAAAAGGATCAGTATGTACCGCAGACAGAAGGCTATTGTGGACCTACTGATACTGGACCCTACACAGTGTGGCTGTCGTAACTGCAGATCCTGCCCCTAAACATGTTTGACCCATTTGAAGCAGTCATTAAGGTAATTGATGAGGGCAATGTGGTCCACACAGCGTAGCCGGAGCGTGCATATGCTTTTAGACAATACCATATGAGTTCAGTATGGATATGTTCACCAGCTTAAATATATACCCCTATGTCAGTAGAGGGGTTGCAAACCAGACCAAGGACAGAACTGACATGGTCAGACATGCAGCATCCATGTCAGACTACAAAGCAGATATGAGAGGCATTCCACAAGGCCTGGTCCTGGGCCCCCCCCCGTTCTGTATATATGTCCCATAGGTATAGGCCAACACCGAAGGACTGTGACTGAACATGTATGCAGAGGAGTACAAACAGCCCACCATATCCGACCCCCAGCTGACACAAGCAACCCACAAAAGGGCCACCTACAAACAGACAACTGGAGCCATAGCCATGTCAGCAAGCTAATTGCAGAACTGTGTATAGACAACCACCGTGGATATACAGTAAGTGCCCACAAATTACCACACAGGTGTTAACCCATGATGTACCTAACATGTAATGAGAGACCTGGGTACAAAAGGTGATAGATATCCTGCACTGGACAAACATGTGGCTGTAGTGTTCGCAGAAACATACACTATATACCCACCCAAACATGAAAGTTGGCAGATGTAGATAAGGGGATGTCACTGTGGCTCTGCAGTCATCCTCCATCAGCGTTACAATTGACTACAATAGCCCCTGTGGGATATACCTCAGCAGACACCTCCATCAACTGTAAAGTCCACAACAGTACCCCACCAGGAGTAGCAAAGAGCATGAACAGATGCCATGTGTTGCCTGAGTAAACAAACTGCAGCCCCACACACTGCCATACTGCCCAGCTACAGACAAGCTGTGCCTGATGTATGAAGCCATGTCCAACCTGGAATCAATGAACATGCTGCACCTTGTACAATCTGAATGGCAGTGAGCTATGCACATGAGAGACCTGAACCCCAGCACTGACACACATAGGACAAGATGTACAGAATGATCCATAACACAGAAAGCACCCCCACTCTTCAGTAAACTCCCGGTACAGGTCAGCCAGAGAGTCACTTATCGACACCCCTCAAGAGGAATCCTGATGAGTGGATGGGAGATGGTAGGCTAACCCTGGGTATCACTGTTATGTCAGAGGTAGACAGAGGCACAGTATACTAACCATGACATATGTCATGGCAAACTCCAGTTACAATGTGTGTCGAAGGACAAACACACCCTGTGACTAGCATCAGAAATGGCCTAGGGAACATCGCTAGTGTTTGCCAATGTCCACCCATGTTGTGGAATACACTACCAATGTTGGACGAGCCTGGTGTAGGTAGTCCATATCTGAACATAATGCAACATGGTCATATGTGCACAACTGGCCCCTACACAGTCTGTTGTGCTCACTATGAAGATGTCAAGCAGTCATAGGACTAAAGCCCAGGATACTGTCCACCACAGTGAAAGTACTGAACCAGTACACTATACGGTACTACAGTGTTAGGTCATTATGAAAGTATGTTGAGAACTGTCTGCAAGGTATCCCATGCAATCCCTGCAGGCACAGTATAATCCCTGTTATGGCAGACACGAAGCAGTTGGCCAGTTAGTACACAACATGACACCCAACACACAACCATAAGTGTGAGATATTGTTGAAGTTCACACACACCCAAATATGTGGTGGACTTCAGAGTGCAATATATGGAAAGCTCACACTGGGCATGCTCGCACACTTTGATAAATGAGGCATATGTCAGACAACATGCCATGGAAAGGCTGAACTGGGCATGCTCACACACTTAGGCCATATCTCCATTTAGCAGTTGGCCACACATATCTGGTATTTGTATGTGTCAGTCCAGGAACCAGCCACAACACAGCAATCTGCCCAGTGCACACAGTAAATGACTACAGAGACATAAGTGATATAGTGGATCGCCGTCATATGCAAACATCTTCCACAGATACACAAGTTGGTCATAGGAACAGGGAATGCTATGGCAATAAAGACCTGCAAACAGTAGAACAGCACAACAAATATTGTGCATCTGACAATTGAACATATGGGTGTAGAGGTCAATACTAGGCTTGTTGCCCTAGGGAATGACAGCTCAGCCAGAGTGTGCTTGGCATCTGCATCCCCAGTACAGTAGGCTACTGTGCCACTGTAAAGTAGGTCACATAAGGCAACATGTGAGGCTAGTGAGCTGTGCCTCTGTCAAGCAGGGGCACCATGGAGGTCCCAGGGATTGAATGTGCTAAGCCACAGCCATGTTGTCGGTGTGTGCTGGAAGAGAGTTGCTGAGGATCTCTAACAGTAAGTGTCCGTCAATAACAGACTGAGGGGAGCCCTACCTGCATTCTCTGGACAATTCCACTGCAACACTGTGTTGTAATGATTATGTGTGAATGAAGTGCCATGCCGGAACTGTTCACAGATGTCCTCCCACTGTGGGCTACAGCTCTGCAATGTATTAGCTCACTCTGTCTGTTGTACGGCTCATATATGGCTGGTGTACACCTGACAGGTGTCTTGTTGTGGAGCAGTCATGGGTATATGTGGGATAGCATGATCAATGCAAACCGTACACATGCTCATAGAATGCAGTTGTCAAGGATTATGCTGAGTGGCCAGTATAGGTTCATAGGTTCATAGATTAGTACTAGGCTAACTGCCCTTGCAAGCCATTTTAAGCCTAGCCAATTATCCCTTGTGAGACTCAAACCCAGCACCTTGTGTTTGCAAGGCAAACACCTTAACCATTAGGCCACCCTCCCAACCCTCCTAGTCCCCCAGCATGGGTCCTCTGAAGTCGTCCACCCCAGTCTTCACAAGTGTAGAGTCTGCTTGTGCTAAATACAGTTTGTGTGCAGTGACAACCTTGCCTGGGGGTGGAGATGGGATATGGATGTCCAGGGAAAGGTGGGTATGGTCAGATATCAGCAATGGTGGTCTACCTCTGGTGTGGAACAGTGAGTACCCACGTTGCAGATGGACAGGTGCAATATGTAGTCCCCCATGTGGCTGTGGTGTGTGGTTCTGCCATAGCACATGGACCCACAAATTGTAGTGGCTGTAGGGTAAAGTGGTAGAGGCCTGAGTAGTTCTCGCACACAATATGCCTGTACCTGATGTTAACAACTGGAATGGTGTATGTGAACACCTGCATATCCCGTCACTGTTCCCAGGGAAGCTAAGTGTGTGTCCTGGATGTGGGTGTGGTGTTCTGGACTGGTTGTGTTGTGTGTTACAGGTCCTGTGGTCACAAAGCATGGTATAGAACATAACCTGCCAGTGCGATGTGCATATCTGACCCTGACGTAGGTGGCTGCAAATGCATATATATGCTATCCCCCACCTGACAGGTAGTACTACATGTACATACCTCTGTAGAAATAAAGATGTCAGCACCCTATAAATACTGCAGGTGCAGAACAGATGCCTAGTAATTTGGATAGTGCGCTCTGCTAATGCGTCTCCCTCAAGTGTCATAATATAGTTAGGTAGGGGTTTGAATCCTGCAAATGCTCAGTGTGTGTGTGTGTGGGTGGGTGTGTGGGTGGGTGGGTGAGTGGGGTTTGTGTGTGTGAAAGTCTGTGAGAGGGAAATGTCCCTTTTGGCAACTGGGAAAACACACTACAGGATGCACATTCCCCTTTCTAAACACTGATGATGTCAGCACCCTATAAGTACAGCAGGAGAAGGGAAACCTCCCAGTAATGTGAATAGCGTGCTCTGCTAATGCGTCCATCTCGAGTGTCATAACATAGTTAGGTAGGGGTTTGAATCCTGTAAATGCTCAGTGTGTGTGGAGGAGGTTAGTGTGTGTGCAAGTCTGTGTGAAAGAAATATCCCTTTTGGCAACTAGGAGAACACACTACAGGATGCACATTCGCCTTTCTAAACACTGATGATGTCAGCACCCTATAAGTACAGCAGGAGAAGAGAAACCTCCCAGTAATGTGAATAGCATGCTCTGCTAATGCGTCTGTCTTGAGTGTCATAACATAGTTAGGTAGGGGTTTGAATCCTGCAAATGCTCAGTGTGTGTGGAGGGGGTTAGTGTGTGTGCAAGACTGTGTGAGAGAGATGTCCCTTTTGGCATCTGTGAAAACACTCTACAGGATGCACATTCCCCTATCTCAGCACTGATGATGTCAGCACCCTATAAGTACTGCAGGAGAAGGGAAACCTCCCAGTAATTCAAATAACGCACTCTGCTAATGCGTCTCTCCCAAGTGTCATAATATAGTTAGGTAGGAGTTTGAAACCTGTAAATGGCATTTGTGTGTGTTTGGATGTGGGGACTCTGTGTGTGTGCAATTCTGTATGAAAAACATGTGCTTTTTTGAAATCAGGAGATCACACTACATGATGCACATTACCCTTTCCAAACAGTGATGATGTCAGCACCCTATACATACAGCTGGAGAAGAGACATCTACCAGTAATCAGAATAGCGCAATCTGCTACAGCGTCACTCTCAAGTGCCATAACATATTTAGGTAGGGGTTTGAAACATTCAAGTGGCAAGTGTGTGTGTGTTTGGATGTGGGGAGTTTGTGTGTGTGCATTTCTGTATGAAAAACATGTTAGTTTTGGCAATCAGGAGATCACACTACCTGATGCACAATACCCTTTCAAAACACTGATGATGTCAGCACCCTATAAGTACAGCCAGAGAAGAGGAACCATCTAGTAATCCGAATAGTGCGCTTTGCTAATGCGTCTCTCTCACGTGTCATGACTTAGGTAGGGGTATGAATCCTGCAAATGGCAAGTGTGCGTGTGTGTGTGGGGGTAGTAGCATGTGTGTAAATGCAAGTGTGAGAGAACAGATCCTTTTGGCAAATACTACAATACACCAGATGCTGCATATTCCCCCAGTAAACACAGGGGATGTCACCACACTATCAGCACAGCCAAACAGGGCTAGTTGGCCAGTAATGCCAATAGCGCACTCTGCTACTGGGTCTATTACCATTGTCAGAGTACAGATAGGTATGTTTTGGTAACCCACAACTGCCACGTGTGGTTGTGTCACACATTATGACCTTGTGTGGGTCTTTGTGCATAACAATGCATGCCATTGCCTAAACCAGCAATGGCATTGCACACATGATGTATGTGTGTGACACATACACATAAATACTTGTGACCTGCAGTAGTTACCATGTCTGACACATGCATCGAGTGGATAAATGGTATTTGCAATGTATAACAATATGACTGTGTCTTAATGTGCAGGGGCGACGGTATGTGTCTATACAGTGTGGGTGTATATGGTAAAATACCTACAGCAGGGGATACACATCTGGTCTGGGCCATATAATCTACATGTAGTCGATGTACAGGTGCTGCATGTTCCCACCTGTTGTGGGAGTGGTAACATGTCATTACACTGCAATTCAGTGACCACATGCTGTGAACCCTTCAACTAGTGTGTTGTAGCTACAGTAATGCTAACGCACAATGTTTGGCTGGATGCAGTCCAGCCATATAAAGACAGTTCTTGAGACTGTCATATAGCCAGTGTTGTTATGGAGGATAGGTGGTTTTCCTGTGTATGGGAGGGTTGTGTGTGCCAGGCTATGAACCAGATGGCAGTCCAACACACTGTTAGCTGCACATGATTAGGCCCAGATGCTTTGTGCTGTGCCAACAACCTGGAGGTGTGTGTATCTGTGGTGCCTTGGGATACCACCCCCCCTGTCCATGTGTGTTACATGTGTAGGGGACGACAGGCATGGTATGAGGCATAACCTGGCAGTGATGGGTTGCACCTGTGAGCCATGAATCAGGACTCTGGTACTGCACAGACATTGCAGTTCACCGTGCTGAGGACAGTGTCCAGTGCATGCATCTTGCGGTGTTGTGTAGCAGCACTGTTAGTGTCCTAACCTGTGTGATACCCACGGAGGTGGCTATGTAATCCGTGTCCTGCAGCATAAGGCAGTATGTGTGTATCAAGGAGCTTCGCCAATATATATTGGGCCATGGGTGTCACATGCAAGCTGACCCTTGCACATCATTGTGGCTTCCCTAGTATGTAAGCACACGTTGACAGTCAGCGGATACCCTATGAATGACATTGGAGACTGAGCAGAATGTAGACATATAACACCCTTCCTACATATAGTGGTAGCATACCTGGTGAGGGTATGTTGGCAACCAAGATCAGGCTCATACTGGCCCGTGCCACATGCTGAGAGATCCATTCTATGTTCCCTATCATGTAGTCCAGGGAGGTATGTCTCAGGTCATCCATAGTGGCATGGTCAATGACTGAGTCATATGTGTCCATGCCTCTGACTGACCTGTATGCATGTGTTCTGTGGTGGACCATAGTGCCCCTGAGGCATATCACTGTGACCTTCACCAGATACAGCCTGTTGAGCGGGACCCCAGTGCAGCACCCAAGACAGGTACCCGACACATCTGTAGCAGGTGTGTTGTGTAGCCCTACAGGCTGTGAATGTGTGGCACATGGGATGTGTGTGCCATGTGTGGCATGTGCTCTGTTCTGATGGAACATATGCCTGTGTGCCAGCTGTGGAGGTGTGTGATGCTCAGGCAGGATGCTATTCTGAGTCCCCACGTATGCCCCAGTGTGTTCAGCATGCTGTCAGTGCATGTCTATGTCTGACTTGTATTGTAGTCACTGTAATATGACATGCCACCTGACAGGGTATGGCATTACTGGGTTCAGAGAGCTCAGTCCCCAGATTGGCTATGTGGTGGCATCCCACACATGTGTTGTACGTTCCTGGCCAAGGGTGATGGCTGACTGCATACATGTGGCAGCTGTGACATTGCCACATGACTCACATAAACCACAACTGGACCATAGAGGTGCTTCACAGGTTACTTTTGCACATGCTACCCTAGTAGTGTGATTGCCATGGTGAGTACCAACACATAGGGCCAATGGGGGACAACATACTGAAGGTGTGTGTGTGTGTGTGTGTGTGTGTGTGTGTGTGTGTGTGTGTGTGTGTGTGTGTGTGTGTGTGTGTACTGCTACTGTTTCATAGCACTGGCATATATGACTGCACACGTGGGTAAATGCCAGGTAAGACATGTGCAATGTGTCACAGGCAACGTACATGCGAACAGGACGGACAGTGATGTTCGATCATGTGTAAACTTGACATACGTATCGTACGCTATGCAGATGTCACTAGGAGTCCACAGAAGCACTGTAACTCTGCATTGCAGGGAACCCCAAGCAAACATGCATGCAAACAAAGCTACAGTAAGCAGGGCTGGAAGTAGTTCATTGTACAACAAAGAAGGGGTAACAGTAAGTAACAATGCAAATATGTAGGCACTATCAACATGTACCCAGGAATACACAACGCAGATGCCCATGGTAGAACTGATATTATATCATAGTTAATTGTGATTTGGATTACATTGGTACTGCACACATATCAACATGCGCAAACATCCACATTGCATAGTCGTTGTGGGCAACTTGACACCATTACTGTACATGTCCATCATTGCATATCACTACTTGCGTTAGCTTCCCCCCTGTGCTACCCATGTATGTGGCTATCTGTTGACATCCTTACCACCGGCATGCAATTATGTGCAGCTGTTACACTTTGGTACGTACTATGGGTGCAGATAACAATTCAGGACATTCATACGGTTACTGCATCAGGCATGCTGGGATATACACACAGTCATATCAGCACACTGTACTGTTACCAACATGATACTACTAATACACTTCTATGTAGTCACCCTGTGCATCAGCAACGTGTTTACCTGTTCCCGCAATGATGTTGGAGATTGCAGGAGGTGGCACAGTGTCATCATATGCACAGGGTGTGAATTAGGTATGCCTGAGTCTGCCACTGATACCACCAATTGACGTGTGTGTATGTGTGTTGGTGAGGGGCAGCAGTACAGGGTGGGGCACTGTTGGTGCAGTGTGTGCATGTATGTGGTCGCCCTAGGTGTTAACATTTCGCATGTGTGTATGCACGCACACAGTTCCACCTCTTGGCTGCCATATACAGGGGTTTGTGGACAGCCACAGACTGCACCTGGCAGGTCATACAGATCAGTGTCTGTGGGCATGGACACAGTACCTGTGCCTGGCAGGGGTGCTATGGACCGTATCCAGTACTAAGCCAGACTGGATACTGTCATCAGAAGCAGGAGTGTGTTGACTGGACACAGGTCTCTGTTGGGACTGTCCAGAGCCACATGCACGTGGTCTCCTGTGGCATTCCGATGACAGCACAGACCCAGCATTGCTGGGGCTGCTGCTGGCACTATGGGGGCGTGCGTGGGCCTGTTGTCATCTGCACCGACTGCCAGCTGCTGCTGTTGCTGGCATACAGCCACGTCGACGCCGCAACCGCCCACCATTGCCCTGGCTCATGGACATTTGGTTGTGGAACTGCTGTAATATGTCCCTACAACGTCTATGACATCGGTGAAACTACGGATAGCATCCGCGATGTCACGCATACTGTCAGTCATGGCTGTGCAACATGCTCTCAGCTCCCTCAGACCCTGTCTGGTGTACCTTTCCATACGCGACTGTGCCTGCATGACAGCCCAAAACATAGCTGAGGTTGACAGACCTCTTTGGGCATGTCTGCCAGAGGCAGTATGCCCACGGATGCTCCCACAAGAACCTATGGGCAACTGTCTGTGTGGTACCATCGCAGGACCCTGCCCATGGCTGCTGTGTGGGGAAGCATGTGCCACAGATACCACATTACCCTGGTCAATGCACACTGTATCCTGTCCATCACCTAGGGACAATGGTGACAAAGGATGTACTGGCAGGATGACTGTGCGCAATGATGGGGTTGACAGCTGTGTACTGTCAATTGGCTGACCAATGGCGGACCCTGACACACCTTCCTGTACCATTACACAGATATCATCATTAGCAGTACCTGTGGCACCAGATTCAGGTTCCCTGCTGCAGGACACCAGAGCAGCACCAGAACCTGTGGGAGGAAGACAGGATACACAGTTTACAGTGTCCACACAATGTTACCAGTGATGCACTTATGCACACATGGACACATGCACACATGGACACAGGCACACATGCACACGTGGACACATGCACACATGGACACATGCACACATGGACACATGCACACGTGGTCATGTGTACACATGCACACGTGGACACAGGCACACATGCACACGTGGACACAGGCACACCTGCACAGGCACACATGCACACCCCGCAGTATTCACACAGAGCACTACTGAGTTACACTAGTGTTACTAGCACTATCAGGACTATTATAGGTATTGTTAAACACACTCACCAGCATGGATGACCTGCCTTGCTGTAACCCCAGAGGGACCTGCAGAAATGATGAGATTAATGTCAGTGGGCACAACTGTGCCATTGATACTGCATATGATACAGTGCAGTAGTACACCAGTTGCCTTTCACACGTCAGCTGCTGATATTGCCAATATCACACATGCACAATTACATACTATGATGACAGCTACATACCACGGACACACCTTACACATGCATAAACTAACAGTGTACAGAACAGTCAAGTGTACATATGGCATATTACCTGCACGCTCCATGTCATGCTGCTGTGTGGATCCAGCCTCCATCATGATGCAGGTGTATTGCTGTTGCTGTTCCAGGGCTGGAGCCACAACACTTAGGAGTAGCCCCTCCAGTCTGGTGAGGGGGGGATGTGTGGCCACCCCACCTCCTGTGGCAACCTGTTGCCTGTGGATATCTGATGCACACTGACGGACATTTCTGATTAAATCACTGCAGTGATGTCGTACCTGCTCATATGTCCTATTATGCTTGCCAATGTCATTTACCCTACGGACAAGGTCTTGCCACAGTGCAGCCCTCTCCTGCTGATTCTGACTGGTAAGGGAAAACAGTATGTCATACTCCCGCACCAGGCTCTGGTGTATCTCCTCATCTTCCGCTGCAGAGTAGGCGGGATTACGCTGACGCGCCATCTCCCTGGAAGAGAACACAAACAGGATATCAGCAGACTATGTCAGCAATATATGGCACACATATTATACATGATACTCAACTGTAGTGATATACTACTACTCCCATATGTAGCATGTGTGTGTCTCATGGTGGATACACAAGTACATGGCCAGATATCAGTGCTCAGCCAACACCTGTGCAACAATACCTGCCACATTCCACACAACATAGTAGCATGCCCCATTGGTCAGCACACACTGACAGGTCCAATGCACAACCTCACTCTGGGGGTTCATGCCAAGGTACTGTATGTGGGACGCCATCCACTAGTGTGATGTGGACACAAGTTACTCGGCCTGGATATACATATCCCACCACCACCACCAGCACAGTAGACTACTTTGATATGTATGTGATTAGACAGTTATTCACTTGTTAGGACTAAGATGGTATGCATGCAGCACACTGGGCCAGTGGAAGCCACAACCCACACTGCTGACCCCTTTGCAAATGCTTACCATGGACATCCCACAGATTGCATGGAACTTGCACACACATTTCTAACCCAGACCCTATGCACAAAGGTTAGGCATCCTGTCCGGTGGACCCCAGACAGAGGCATATTGTATAACAATAGCAGGAGGCTACTGCAGGACAGAGCAGATTCACATTAAGGGAAGGCATCTGTGGTCAGCACTGGTACTACGCTACGGTCTCTCATAACAATGGCCATGGCCTACTCTGGGAGGGAAATGGCCACAAACACTATGGATAACCACAAGGCCTTCTTCAGTTATGTTACACATATGGACCAAATGCCTCAGATATGCTCTGCGTTAATACACACCTACTTAACATTCACCAAACACACAGATATTGGCAACATTCTTGCAGACAGTTTCGGTGCACGTATCCCCCCTCCTTCTCCCCCACCAGTTGAAATACTTATCACAGCTGTATGTAACCTCCCTATCATCTCACATGTCCAGGTACCTCCCTATCATCTCACATGTCCAGGTGAGGGCCGCCCTCAGCAAAGCAGAACACACAGCATCACTGTGACCTGATGGTATCCCTGGATGTGTGCTACATGCACTCCAAGAGGACATACAACCGCATATAAGACTGATAATTAATCTTGGCCGTACTACAGGATATGTACCTGGACACTGGCATACAGCAACAGTGGTCCCACACCACTAAGGAGGCACCTCTACTGACCCTGGGAACTACCACATCATATGCATAACCGGCCTGGTCTGCTAAGCTATGGAATTATTCAGTATGGGATGCATATGCAGTGATATCGGGTACCTGCAGACACTTGTTCCCAGCCAGTTTGCCTTTGTGATGGGCTGATCCTGCCTTTTGAACCTGGCTGACCTTTCAAAACAGTCACTACAGCCATTGCTGAGGGCAACGCACAGACAACTGCTGCCAGGATCATGGCCTAACACTGATTGACATGTAATGTATAGTCATCCCCTTTTGGTGGAACTATGTACACACAACATATCACATGGACATACCTATACATACAGACCTATGACACATTTGGAGGGTTCACAGTATGCAGACTATTAACCTGCTACTTTGCATTACCTGTGTTTGTCGCAGCTGGTTGAGTTACCACTGCTTCTGCTTCCTGCTGCTATTGTCACTGCTGACAGCTTACACTCACAGTGTGTAGCATGTTTTTTTTTCTCTCTGTCTCTGTCTGTCTCTCTCCCTCTGTCTGCTTCCAGACAGTGCAATGAACGTATTGCATGTGTGGAGTATTAGTACAGGATGCTTTTGTAGGTATCTGTATAGGTCCATGTGATGGCCTCTGCACTAATTGTAAGCCAGCATTTGCTAATTGCATGCAGCCAGTTGTGTACTGATTGCAGTGCTCACTGTGATTTCAGGACAGTGCTATAAAGGGTATGTGAGATAGGCGTTGCCCTTTCAGATTGTAAGGGCGGGGACCATGCTGGTATGCTGTGGACACTGTTCTGTGAGGGTAAAGGTTAGTATCTCTCTCATGATTCAGGCTGTGTTGTACATTCACATTTCTCCATTTCTCTCTCCTGTTCCCTGTAGTAAGTGTGTATGCACAATGACACCTACAACTATATATAGATATATATTTATATATATATATATGTAAATATACATACATTTATATATGTACATTAACTGACATTATTACCTACAAGCTACCAACTAGCATGGCTGTTTCTGTTCACACACTACTATTATGGGAATCCAGTAGTTTTGACAGTAATTCTAAATGACATGCTGTGTGTACTACACATCCTATATTCCCTTTACATTCATCCCTACTATTACATGTTATATTTATTTTAGCACAATGTTCTTGTATAAGAGTCATGGCTTAGTGGTAGGTCATACAGACTACTGTTTCCAAGGTCCTGGGTTCGGGACTGACAGTGGGATTTTATTTTGCTTTTGAACTGACTACAGGACCTGTCAATCAGAGTGACTAAGGCACTTTTAAGCAGTTGTAACTGGGTTAGCGCTGGTTTGCGTGGAACTCACGCATGCGCACTGGCATTTAGCTCCACGCACACACCCGCTTACAACCGCTTAACAGTGCTTACTCTGGCGCACACCCGCGCTATTTTCTTTGAAAGAAATGAAAATGGGGAGACAGGAAAGTGGTGAAAAAGGGGTCACAAAGAGGGTAAGACAGTAGGGAGACAAGCTTGGGATTTACAGGAGGGATGTAGGTAAGGCCCATAGCTGCCCATTTCTTCATCAGCAACAGCTGTGCATATGTATGTAATTTGGTGTGACATTTGAAACCTTCCACCCCTGAGAGAGGTGTCAGGACAACAATAATACTTGTTGTACAGCCAATTGTAATTGATAGTTTCCATGTCCAGCAGACATGTGTGCGGAATGGGCAGCTATGTATGGGGCGTAATTTTTTTGTGGGTACAGAGTGCCCTTTTTTTTTTCCCCCAGGTGAGAGTGGTATGTCAGGTGAAGGAAGTCGGTACAGCTGGGGAGGTAGGTTGGGTAGGTCAACAGACAAGACAAACAGGACGCATACAGGGGCGGTGTATGACACGTGGGGGGGTTACACAATTGACGGGGATGGAGGTTTGGATATCCAGAGCCCATGAGCCCACAGATGGCAACAGTGGAACTGATATCCCCACCCATAGGCAGTTGCCACTGTTCCTTCACTGCCCAGGACGGGGCTGTGTAGGCCGGGCAACAAGCATGCCCGTAAGTTGTGCCACTTGTGCCTCAAGCTGGCGTAGGGGCTCGAGAACAGAGTCCCGGATCTCCCTACGCACCACAGTCCGGATGCTACAGAGGGTGAGTGGTGGTTCTCCTACGGCCACGCTTGCAGAGGGGGGATGAGCCCCATCCCCTGCAGCGCTTCCACCCACAGGTGGAACAGGGCCATCGGAGGAGGGTCCAGACTGGGCACTAGTGTCAGGTGCACTCGCCAGCTGAGGTGGGAGAGGTGGGTCCGCTGGAACCCGCCTTCCCTGTCATCCTATGTTTTGCATTATGTCATGACAGTTTGGGTTAGTGACATATAATACCATTCAAATTAGTTTTAACAGCATGCATTAGTATTCCCATTAACCAAACACCCAGATATTCACACCATTGAACAGCGAGCATAACACATGCATAATTTGAACAGCAATACACAGTCCAACAACATGCAGGGTTGATTGATGGCAACAGGCCATCAGGTTTGGATGTATGAACAGGGCAGATGCATCAACGGACATGCAAATATATATGACCCAACAGGACAAATGTCCAGGGGTGTTAATTGTGATTGCACATACCATTTTCACGTGGAATGGGTTATATGTGGCTATAGGGTGGGGTGAAGAAAATAATATTAACACCTTCGAATACCAATACATATGCTGTACATTTCTAATAGCTGCACATATATACACACTACTGTTCTAACTACAGTTTCCTATATGATAACTACTTCAACTTGGTGATAGGACTGTTACTGCAACATCAATATACATTTTATTGTTCTTCATACACATTCATATCTAGCTTTGTTCAGCTACACCATCCTGCTACATTTGCTTTATATAGCTATAGACAAGTGTGGATGTTTGGTATATCAGACAATCACACTATCTGCATATTGCAGACTGAGAGCAACATATCCAGATTTTGGGATACACATTCCAGATGCAGCAACACTTTGAACAGATTTCGCTGTTTGGTTTTGATTCTCACATGCATTTCATTCTGTACTGACTGCAGTATACTTTATTCAGGGGTTACTACTACTGTATTGCTGGATTCATGACACTTTCTCACACTCTCTCACTTGCTTTCATTTTACTATTCAGGATGGTACTTACTTCTAGGCTTTATTGACATGTTTTACCTGTAGTTATTACAATCCTTTCCAGCAGTCTCACTTCTGTCATGTTTCAGTATTTCAACAGGGATATATTTCACACATGTGATTTCATCATCTTCTGCAGCTGTACTTTTCAGCCTGCTGCAGGTCGTGTACTATTTTCTTACAGGTGGGGCATCTTTATTTCAGAATTTATGTCAGACATTTTCATTTTTCTGTTTGGATTACAGACTGCAACACACTTTTGTAATCAAGCAATACTTGCAAACACTTTTACACGGTTACTTGCACATTTTATTACTTAGTGACTACACTGCACTCTTTTGCTAACTGTCATACTTTTATATTTCTTTACAGTTACTGGGAGTGGATTACTGACGTGCCTGGTGGCGCAACCACACCAGCCTATCGCCATAGGCTCTGCGGTTCACAGAACGGACACCTGCAGCTGGAATATAAATTAAGTAATATTGGAATACACATCTCCATAATATCAGCTAGTTTAATTTCTTACATACATAATTAAATGTAACTTACTCAGTAGTGGGGCATTGGGCATTTGCCAGGCCTCCTGGATCCAAAGGTTCAATTGGTCCTGCTTGCATCTCTTCAGGTCCGCATGGTGGTGACGGACCTGCTCACCAGTCCTTGGAATCCCTGTGGCACTGGTGAGATCATGAGCCAACCGGTCCCACGCCTCAGCCCTATATGCTCCCCACAGGACCTGGCCCTGCATGAGTTGGGCCTCATGATTGTGGACTAGGAGCCAGACCATGTACCTGGACTCCTCAACGCCCCACCTCTGTGCTCGAAAGCAACCACCCTCACCTACTCCTGTCATTTTGGCTGCAAGTCAGTTCTACACTCGTTTATGCTGTGTATTCCCGCCTATGGGGCTTATATAGGCCGTTTTCCACATATCTGTGATTGGCCATTTTGGAATTGTATCAACTTCACTAAACCTGCATTGTCATGCTCCAGTTTGTATTCATTCCTATATATTTGCTATTATTGCATTTATAGGTACTGCTGTCATGGCTTAGTGGTTCAGTACCTTGACTATTGTGTATAGTATCCTGGGTTCGAACCTGGCCACTACTTTTTATTTTTTATGACTGTCTAGACAAGCTGAAGAGTGTGTCTGTGTAAAGGCAGTTTTGATATGGCTTGCTCAACGTTGCCCATCGGTTAGCTTGTTTGCGCGATGCACAGCTCCATGCAAATGGGGTACGCTGGTTTAAGCCTAATTTGGCTATCAGCACACATATTACGCTCAGCTCAGCTAGGGGCACATAGTTTCAGTGTGTTAAACCACTGCTCAGCTACGGGCACTCATTTTGCATCTGTTAAACCACTGCTCATCTACGGGCAGATGCACTCACCCTGTTAAACTGTAGCTCAGCTATGGGCACATCTGGCATTTTTTATTGTTTTGTTACCTCACATTTCTTCAATATAAATGGGCTATTTCATTACATTTTACATAAAATGTGATTTTATGTGTACATGTTTGTCAGGGACTTGTTTCGTGCTTATTTTGCTAAAAATAAAAATTGGTGTTGTGGGGGCTCGAACCATGAATGCCTGCTCTTCAGCCAACATCTCTACCGCTACGCTATTGCTTCTTGGCTTACTTTGCATATTTAGTTCTTATATGCTTTCCCACTGACTGCTAACTGTGGCTGCGCTACGGGCACGCCCGCGCAAACGAGCGCACTCACGGTTAAACATCTTTACAATTTAAAAAAAAATTATGAAATGTTCATTTGTACATTTTATGTTCGTAGTCTGTGGGGGCATGTGTTGTGTTGTGTTTATTCACATTTCCATGGACGCTGTCGTGGGTGTTTACTTTGGGCACTTTTACTCTTCTGGGGGTGTGTCCGCTTACAGGGCTCAGCCTACGGACATGCCCCCTACTGTCTTACACGGACCGTGTTAGCCTTAGGTGTGATTCAGCATGCTCTCATGAATATGCAGAGCATGCTGACATCACTCCGTTTAACTGCAGCCTCCGTGTAAGAGTTATAACTCTTACACGGAGGCTTTGTGAATCCTGCCCAATGTCATGAACTGGGGAAGCAAGCCTGGACTGTCTGACAATTATTGGAAGTGGAGAAACCATGCAGTTAGCCTGAGGGCGTGGATATCAGAATGTTGAATTCTCGAAGGATGAGACAGGAGATCCTGAGCGAGTTTCAGTACCCATGGGGATACTACAAGTGAGACCAGAGGAAGGGGAACCATATCTGTAGAGGCCAGAAGGGGCAATGAAGACAAATGAGCTCTTCAGCCTGCTTGCTTTCTGAGAACTTGGGAATCAGAGGAAGAGGAGGGTAAGCAGAGAGGAGACCCAGGGGCCAATCATGAATCAGTGCATCTCTTGGTGACTCCCCTGGAGGGGGGATCAGAGTTAAGTACTTGCAGCATTTGCTGTTGACAGGCAAGGCAAATAGGTTGCAGCAAGGTTGACCCCAGTGGCTGACGATCATGTTCGCTACCGATTGATTTTGAGACCACTCATGGGGAATCAGAATGGATCTGCTGAGTCTGTCTTCTAGTGTGTTGGTTTTCCCCGGTATTTATTTATTTTTATTTATTTTACATTTGTTGAGCAGGATAGTCCGACTGGAATCATGTCCATTTTCAGTGGGGGCCCGGGGAGAAAAGCTCCAAGACAAACAGCAACAATTAAACAATGAAAAACACTTTACAGAAATGATATATACAAAGAAAGAGAAACAATTTCAACAGCTAGGATTATCCCATGGTTATGGCCAGTAGAAAAATAACAGAACTTGACTAAGATAATTTATAACCATTTAAAGTATGAGTTAGACAGGCTTGTTACAGTGGCAAAACAAGTTTAGAGCCAGATGTTTGAGTCTGGTTTTAAATTGGGTTAGGGAGGATAGTAAAGTAATATCAGCTGGTAGTAAGTTCCAGACCCTACCCACAGAGTGGGTCTACTTTATACCCTCGAAACACGAAAAACCCAAATCCGAATCACACAGCACAAAGAACGAACTGTGGATAGGGCGAACATACTAAAGCGTGAAAATATAAACCTCGAACCGTCATAGTCGGCCAACCCACCACCCACAACACACTACCTACCCAAACACAATAAAAAAACACATACATACACTAACCAAATCCCTACTTCTAACTCTAAATTAAAGCACCAAAATCCTACTGCTAACCCTACACTAACCCCACATACACAACTGTCTATGCACTATCCTTAACCCCTCCCTAACCCTAAGGTCCGTAATTACCGCATACTTCCCCTACGGAGCTATACACAAACAAACTAAATATTCCACACACATACACATAACAAAACTCTACACTAAACCTTACATACATTACCTACACAAAGCCTTACATACACTACCTACCTATGCACTTACCTTAAGCCCTCCCTAACCCTAAGGTCCATAACTATCCAACACTTACCTTACGGAGCTATACCACAGACGGGCCAACTATGTGATTTCGATATTTCCCCTGATGCGGTTTCATTCGTTCGATGTATTCATGGTTCACTCTTTCCATGTCACGTGATTTGGATTCGGGTTTTACTACTTTTAAGAGCTTAAAGTAGACCCCCCACAGAGTTTGCAAAGAGTGAGTCACCAGCTACATTGTTAGTTTTGATTGTTTGAATTAGCAGTTTGTTTGAGGATCGAAACAGTCTAGGATTGCTATAGGGGGTGATAATATTTTTAAGGGCAGGTGTGTTATCTGGATTTAGGATTATTTTCTTAGCCACAACCAGAAGGTTAAACTGGATAAGACTAAGTTATAGCCACTCAAGATGTTTGAGGTTGATGCAGTGATGTGTTCTGAAAGACAGGCCAGTGGCAAACCTGGCAATGTGATTGTAACATGTTGATAGCCTATTAAGAACAGACTTGTTTAGATTAGAGAGAAGGGGGGAAGCATATAGAAGGGTTGTGAGTAGGTGCGAACGGGCTATAGCCATCTTAGCTGGAGGAGTTAAGAAGGCTTTTATTCTGTATAGAGATCCAAGTTTTTTATTGATGGTCTTGATCGCTTGATTTACGTGTAGGTCAAATTTGAGGTTATCATCTATAATGACACCTAGTAGTTTTGTAGAATGGACGGGGAAGATAACTGTCCCATCTTTTGCTTTTAAGGTGAACGTAAAAGCTGTAGATCTTTGTGTGGGTGAGAAAAGCAGCATTTTAGTTTTTTTGGGATTTAGTAACAATCGACATTCAGAGAGCCAGTTTTCAATAATATAAAAGGTGGCTTGGGTAGCAGCTCTCAATTCTAAATTCTGCAGGAGATATAGCTGAGCAAATGAGGGTAGAGTCATCAGCGTATTGGATACAGTTGACATTAGGGATGACAGAATATAGATTGTTAATAAAGATGGAAAAGAGAAGGGGCCCAAGTATGGAGCCTTGTGGGACTCCAGGGGTGTTAGGTAATTGGTTGGAGAGCTTGTTCTGCCAGAGAACAGCCTGCTGCCTCCCACTGAGGTAAGATTTAAACCACTGAAGGGCTAGGCAGTAAGTCTGCAGGGTGTGTATCAGCAGCTGATGATCCACCATGTCAAATGCCTTGGAGAGATCCAAGAAGAGGGCGGAGGATATTTGAATATTGTTACGGTTGTTATTAATAGTACTGGTAAAAGCCAGTAGGGCAGAGGTCATGCTATGGTGTGGATGGAAGCCATGTTGGGTATCGGCTAATAGGTGATTCTGGATTAGGTGGTGCATTAGTTCTTTTTGTATACATTTTTCCATGATCTTTGCAAGTGGAGAAAGTATAGCAATTGGTCTATAATTGGAGAATTCCATGGATGAACCTCCTTTATGTAGTGGGATTATGTAGGATGTTTTCCAAATGGTGGGAATTTTAGCCTCAGCTATGGTACGATTAATTAATATAGAAACTGGGTAGGCAATTGCATCAGCTGATTTTTGAAGGTATTCAGTAGGGAGTTGGTCAGCGGAGAGTGTGGTGGGTTTTAATTTTTTGATTAAGTTGAGAATACATGAAGTGGACACTGGTTGGAAACTAAAAGAGAGTAGGTTTAAATGGGTGGCAATATTAGGGCTAGAAGAACTAGGAGGTAATTGGCTGGCTAGAGCTAGAATTGTCTCAGTAAAGAACTGGTTAAAGCTGTTTCAGATATCCTCAGGGGATTTATCACTGGTAGCAGTTGGGATAGTGGTAGATGTTTTACCGGGATGAAGCATAGTATTCAGACCAGCCCAGACTTTCTGAGGGTTTTTCTGGTTGGCTGTCTGCAGATTACAGTAATATTGTTTTTTGTCATTTAAGATGGATATTTTAGTGTCATTCCCAGCTTGCTGGTATTTAACATGATCATGGGTGGTTTTAGTGGAGCGCCATTTGGCCCAGAGTTTATTTCTGTTGTTGATTTTTAGTCCAGACATTTTAGAGAGCCATGGTGCAGTTTTAGCTTTAGTTTGCTTTAAAAGAGCAGGTGTGTACCAGTCAAGGATTTCAAGAAATTTATTGTTATAATATGCAACTGCCTCATCCAAGGGGAGGTGTGTTAGCATCGATTAATTGCAGGAATAAAGTTCCTGCTGGAATTTGGCAGGGTCAAAGTTGTACTTATTTCTGACTTTTCTTTTTTTTTTAAACAAGTTTATTATTTTTAACATACAAAGTAAATATCATAACAATTGTATACAAGTAATTAAAATAGAAATGGTTATAACATTCAATAAAATAACCAAAGTATTTACAAAGACATCCACTACAATCAAATCAATTAATTAAACTAAAATACCATGCTATTGTAGCTAAGATTTTTTTAACAGATTTTGTAAAGTATCCCATATAATATAGTAAGATGTTTTTCTAGTAGTTCTTGATTTTATTGTCATCAATTCCATATGGCACACTACAGTCATAACATTTTTAAATTCATTAAATGAAGGAGGAGTATCTGAAATCCAATTTCTGGTTATTATTTTTCTAGCCACTGCTAGAATAGACCATAACAAGGGAAGCTTAACCTTTTAACACTTTGAGGAACAGGAGTGTTGAATAATATAAGTGATTTAGAAATAATGAAATTATCTGTAAAAAGAGCCTGCAAAAAATCATTAATTGATTTCCAATATTCTTTCAATTTTATACAGTCATAAAACATATGTGCCCAATCAGCATTAATTTCTACATTACATCTTTTACATAGATTGTCTTTATTATTTATTTTATTCATCATCAAAGGTGTATAAAAGGATCTATGTAAAAATTTCCACGTAAAAAGTCTCCAAATAATGGAAGAAGTAGTTTTATAAGCAGATTCCAATATATATTGTTTATCTTGTTGGTTTGGTGATTCACCATTAATGGAAGTGAAATAATTCCAATAGGTATCTACACTATAATAAGTTTCTTCTCTGATAATTTTATGTATGTATGAAAGCTTACCTTTATCAGAAACTTTATGTTGTAAATTTAATATCAAGTAATCAATCAGTATTGGAATAGATTCTTTAACTGTTATGGACATTAATTCAAGTTTATTAATAAGATGCTGTCTAAAGGTCTGAACTTCTAACCAACAAGTTTCTCTCAAATCAAATTATTGTTTTAAGTAGTCTAAATTTTTAACTTTATTATCAGATAGCAACTGATACCAGTACTTTAGATCATTTTCTGTGACTAAAAGAGTTCTTTCTGAAGTGGATGACAAAAGCATACCTTGTGTATACATTATAGGGAATAGAATAAAATTCCATTCCTTATACTTAGGATGCATGAATATAAAATTACGATAACTAGTAATAATGTTTAATGGATAACTAGCTATATGTTTTGGTGTAATAGGTGAAGTACAAAATTCTTTTAGTAACCATAACATGGAGTTATTTACAATCATATTTTTATGTGTTAAAGAAATTTTCATCAAGTGAATACTAATTAGTTCCCAGTGATCTTTCCATTTTGCAACATATGACTGATCTATTAACAAAGTAATAACTTTTATAATAGAAGAGATAGTATATAAGTTAAAGTCTGGAAAAGAAATGCCCCCTTGAGACCAGCTATTAGTATGTTTCTTTAATGCAATCCTAGGTCTATTAGGCGCCCATAAGAAATTTAACATTAGTGTATTCAATTTCTTGATAATTATTTTTGTAGGTGGGAGTATTATTGATTGTATTAAGTATAATATCTTGGGGAATATTATCATTTTGATAATTGTAAGTCTCTCTTCCATAGTAAAAAACATATTATTCCAGCTATTGAAAAGATTTTGTATATTAAGAAGACAGGTACTATAATTATTATGTATAATAGATTTGATATCCTTAGTTAGTATTATACCTAAGTATGTTATCTGACCCGAATTGGGTATATATTTACTAAAATCACTAATAAGGACATTTTTTCATGTATATATAGGTAATATTTTAGTTTTTTCTTCATTGAATATTAAACCAGAAATATTTTTAAAATTCATCATTTTATCAAATAAGGATTGCATAGAAGAATTAGATCCTGCTGATGTGATTAGAACATCATCTGCAAAAAGTTGAATTTTAGATGTTGTATTTTCATCTATATCAAATCCTTCTATATCAGTACTGTTTCTGATCAGATTAGCCCAAGGCTCCATTATTAAAGTAAATAATAATGGAGAGAGCGGACACCCTTGTTTTGTACCTTTTAAAATGGGTATTTTTGTGAGACATATGTTCCTATCTTAATGTAAGCCAGTGCTCCTTTATATAAATGTTCAATTAGATTTACAAATGCATCTGAAAAGTTTGTGCACTTCAGTAAGATAAACAAGTAGTCCCAACTTACTGAATCAAATGCTGAACTTATGTCGAGACTAATAAGTGTTAAATCTTTCTTTTTCCTATTTGCAAAATCAATTAATGTTAGAGTTCTCCTTATATTATCAAAAGTATTTCTATTTACAATGAAGCCTGTCTGATCTATATCTATAATGCCTGGGATGATTGCCTTCAATCTATCAGCAAAAATACTCATAAACATTTTATAATCAACATTAAGTAATAAAATAGGTCTGTATGAAGTGCATCTAGCTGGATCTTTATTGAGTTTTAAAATTGGCAAAATAAATGTGTATTGCCAAGATGGGGGAGTTATTAACTCATTTTGGGCCAAAATAAAAACCTTATGTATTAATGAGTATGTACTTTTAGAAAGAATTTTATATATCTCAGGTATAATACCATCATTACCTGGTGCTTTGTTTGATTTAAGCTTGTTTATTTGTGTAACAACCTCTGTATATGAAATATTTTTATCCAATAGTTTAGTCTGTTGTTCATTAAGTTTTTATTCATGTTTGTAGTTATAAATTTCTTTATTTTATCTTTAGGTTCCATGTTAATGTTATTATGATTAATTTTGTGAAAGTGATTTCTAAATTCATCTAATATTTCTGGTAGACTAGAAACATTCTTCTTTTTCCTTAGAGAAAATTTCTTTGATATGATTTTGCTTATTTAACCTTTTTGTTTTATTTTTAAGTCTATGTAAGTATTTGGGACTTATTGAGTAGGACAAGAACTTGTATTTCTCTAAAGTTATTTTAACTTTATGAGTTAAACTTTCTTTGTATTTCTCATTTAGTTTGTTTATTTCTTCAATTACTTTTTTATCCATAATATTTTCTTTATTATTATGCTTATAAGAGTCTAATTTACTTTGAATTTCTAATAATTCCTTATCCCAAGATTTCCTTTTATTATTATACCATCTAATACTTTGTCCATATAGATATGATTTTAAAGCATCCCAAACATAAACAATGGAGACTTCAGGAGTATTATTTATGTCTAAAAAATGTTGCACTTCTGAAAGTATATAATCTTTATAGTCTTTTAGTTGAGTCAAGTATGCTGGTATCCTTTTGATCTGAACATTGTAAGTACTCTTAATCATGAACTCAAAAACAATTGAATTATGATCTGATATAGGACACAAAATGATTTTAGAATTAATTAATTCTGTTACCATCTGGTTAGAAATAAAGACTATCTATTTTTGAATAAGTTTTATATCTGTTAGAAAAAAAGGTGTATGGTAATGATGTTGAGTCTATCTGATTATTAATATCATTCAAATGATATGAATTAACAAACTCTTTTAAATGTTTTGCATTAGATGTAATTTTCCTTTTTCCTATAGTAGTAGTATCATTTTCATGTAGGATACAATTAAAGTCACCTGCTAAAATAATATCTCCTGTAGAAAATGATATGATCTTATTAAGATGGTATTTCACTGTATTAATACCAATTCCTGGTATCCAATATACATTGATTAATGTATATGTCTTTCCATTAATTTGTATTGTAACCATACAAAACATTCCTTTATCATCTTCATAAGTCTTGATAGTTTTAGGTATGGGCATACTTTTATTCCATAAAATAGCCACTCCTCTTTTTTCTGAGTGTGCTCTGAACTAACTAATACTGTATATTTATTAGTGGCTAATTTATCAATATCCTTTTTCAAGAGATGTGTTTCTTGAAGGAATACTAAGTTGGCCTTATGTAAATTAATGTATCTCATTAAGCTTGCCCTTTAACATGGATTATTCAGTCCATTAATGTTTAAAGAAATTCCTTTTAGAGAAGTCATTTGGCATTATTTAAACATATAAAATTTATAATCAGAATAACAATTAACAAAATAGGTAATGTTATACCTCCTCCTTTAGGTATACCTTTAAATAAAGCTGTATTTATTGAAACTCTTATGGGATTTTGTATAAACTTCATTTTTGCTTGTAGTGACAGTAAGTTTATAAAATGCATTGTGGATGTCAGAACTATATACAAACAATAGTAAACAGAAGAAAATAATATAAGGATAAAACCTTGCACCCAGCCTGGAGTTAAAAACTCCAACTTTGAGTAGCACATACCACTCAAGTTAACCCCCTACCCTAAGCAGCAGTACCTCAGCTGCCACCTTATCAATTTAATACTGGTTATTATTAACTAAAGTTAACCTCTTTCAATTAAATTATCTAGTAAGACAAAGCTAAACATTTGATAAATCGGCATCATATAAACAAATCGGAACTTTTAGAAACAATTCTTACTACTATGTACATCTATTTAGTATAATACATTTGTAATCAAATAGCATTCAAATAAACTTGATATTGAGAATCGAGAAGAGAGAGAGAGAGAAAGAAAAGAAGAGAAAGAGATAGAGAGAGAGAAAGGGGGCATATCTGCATATTAATTTATTCAAAGTTTGTAAAAATAAGTTCTTATGTTCGTTTAGAGTCAATAACTCAGGTTATTATGGTTCAGACATTACACATATTAGGATATTCCTATTTTCTGTCATAGAAATGCAGTTAACAGCTTCTAAAAGACTTTAAATTACTTGCATCAAAGCTTTTCTTCTCATACTTATTATTGCCAGTTAAATAAAACATTTAGTTTCATAAATATGGTTACAAATCATACTGCATAGCTATGTAAATTCCCAGATATACTTAAATCATTGTGAAGAAAGCCATCTGTATTTTATATATCTGAACTGCTGCTTTAAAATATGTCACATGACAACTTCTTCTAAGATAAAATCATAATGATATTTATGCTTGTCAGTTAGATAAGTCAAATGAATTGTAGTATTATATATGTTTAAATCATAAATATTTACATACATTAATATGTTGCAGTCATGTAAACTTTCAAAAACATATGTATATATGTTTTACTTTCTATGCCTTCTAAAATATCACACTAGCTTACTATGACATACTGAATCATTTAAAGTCATTATAACTTTCATATTTTATAAATTATAACATAAATAAGTAATTATAAAAATAACTCACATTTAAATGTTATAGAGTTCATTATTCATCGCAGAGTCGCATTTGCAGCAGTTCTACTTCCTGGTAGAGTGTTCTTCTTGAATCTGCGATGTGTCAGTGTGAATTCAGAGGTCAAAGTTCAAATGACTGCATTCAGCTTCTCTGCGTGTATTCTGAATGTTGAAGCTTTTAAAACAACTCGAGGACATTATTCATGAGGTAACCCACATCCCAAATTGTCTCCCTTAACATTCTGGCGGGAATTTTAACAAATGCAAGTGACTGACATTCATTTAGCAATACAAATGAAACTAAACAGAGTAAAACCTTCGCGAAGTATTTTACATGTTATTACAGTCTGTATGACAGTAAAACTAAGCCCACAGTTATTAATATATAATACAACTAATTTTTTATGCCCCAATTCAGTTTTTTATACAAATCTCACTTTATACAAGTATCAGTATTATCTAAAGCATGTAAATGTACTTATATGAAGGAAAAAAAGGAGAGAGAGAAAAGAAAAGAAAGAGAGTAGAAAATAAGAGAGTGTGAGAAGAAAGAGAAAAAATAAAAAAGGAAGCTATAAAAATTATCTACAGTGAAATATTACTTGCTGTTTATATTATTAAGGATAGATATGAAACATATTATTTACTACTATTTTAGTTCTTATTATTAGTAATTAAATCATAACAGATTATTTGTAAACATATATAAGCAATAGAATCATGACAAAATATTTGGCAACAGTATTTAAACAGCATATATACTTTCTTTTTTTAAAAAAAAAAACTAATAAGTTATTATTCTACTTATCATATTTTCATCATACTTCTCTCTCTGCCCTCCCCCACCCCTTACTGAATGCATAGTCTAAAAAAATGACATTATTTAAAACAAGAAGAGAAAAGAGAGAGAAAAAATGTATCAAATTACTAACCTTGGTTCTCTTTATGACAAAGAGAGACAAGTTGATTGATAGCTTGTTATTTGTTCCTCAGATATTTTGACTATTTATGAAACAAAAACAGTTCTTTGTACACAGAAAATAACTTTGATTAAATCTTGTTTAGGATATTTGTGGCTTTCTGTAGATGAAGTAACTGTATTTGAAGAGATTAGTATTGAAGAAAAAGAGAGAGAGAAAAAAAAAGAAAAAACATGGAACAAGTCATTTGTTTTTTAGTCTCTTTTTCTTCTCTGAAGTCTTCCATGAAGCCTCTGTTGCCAACCTCTTTAATGAAGGACTAGCCCATTCCATTTCCTCTATTTTATCCAAAATCTTATTTTTTTGATATACAGCAATGCAGAGTCTAAGTCTTCAAAAATTCTAGGGCCATCAGGTAGAAAGATTTTTAGTTTGGCAGGAAACAGAAGGTAGGTTTTAAACTGTGCTTTCTTAAGTTCTCTTATTAATGGCAGGAAAACTTTTCTTTTAGTTATTACCAAGGAAGAATAGTCATTGTCAAAACGCACAGTTGCCTCATTAATTTTAACAGGTGCTTTAGCCCATGCAGATTTAAGTACCATCTCCTTGTCATAGGATGATAGAAATCTAACTATAACTGATCTAGGATACTTTTTGTTAGTGTTAACATTAGATATGGATCTATGGGCTCTCTCAATACCAAAAGAAAATGCTTCTGGTAAGTCTAAAGTTTTAGGAAGCCAAGTATTTAAAAAAGAAGAAATATTGTTACCTTCTATATTTTCTGGCAGTCCAAAAATCCTAATGTTATTGCGCTTAGATCTATTTGCCAGGTCATCAAGTTTAGTTTGTAGATGTGTATTCTGCTTCAGCAAAAACTCAATGTTAATTTCTTCTTCCTGGATTCTATTCTCCATGTCATTAACAGTCTCTTCTATGCCTGTAATCTGAGTCTTCTGTTGTTGCAAGTCAAGATGTAACAGATCTATTTGTTTTGTAGTTTTTTCTATGAAGTTATCAATTTTAGTATCCAGTTTGTCCATTTTGGTAGTAAGTTGCTGAATTGTAGATATCAGAGACTGAAGTTCTTTCTTAATGCTGGAATCCAGAGAATTTGTCTTACTGGAACTCATTTCAAACAGAGGAGCTGACAGAGAAATTTCCAAAATGTTTTCTGACAGGAATATTATTGAAATTTTCTTTCTTTTTTAGATATTATTCAAGAAACTGATATTCCAAACGTATTTAGAAAGAAAATTATTTCATAAATTAATTTTTAAAGTAATTATTTCATGTCAGTGCTGTGAGATTGGTGGAGCTGAAGAAATCTGCTGCTATCCTGTGTTCATCCTTGGCCATGCCCCCATTTATGACTTTTCTGAGTAACTGTGTTTGTGGGTTAATGGCGTTTTAACTATGTAAGTGAGAAGGTGGTCACGTAGATCAGCTGGGCAGGTACCAGCAGTGTACAGTTGGGGAATGCTACTTACGAGTACCCAGTCAAGTGTACTTTGTTTTTTATTTGGTTTACCTAGCCTGGTTGGGGTAGTTATTAATTGGGAGAATGTATGCAGGTTAATATGGGTAGTAGGGGACTCAGAAGAACAGGTGCCCCAGTCTACTCCAAACAATTGTGTTTCCTGGGGACAGTAACATGAAAGCCAGTGTAGGGTGTTTTCAAATGTGGCTATATTATTACCTGTGGGATATAGATACAGATGATGTTTATGCATTTACTTTTGTTAAGTTGCAGTCTGACGGCAAGAATTTCTGAATTATTAATCTGAGGCGGTTGATTAACATCTATGACTATGTTTAACTCAGATTTATAGAGTATTGCTACCCCCCCCTTTCCTGGAAGCACGATCCAGCCTGTGTATATTATACTCAAGTGGTAAAACTTCATAGTCAGCGGTGTTAGGTTTTAGCCAGGTCTCAGTTAAACAGAGAATCTCAGGGGAGTGGATAGCCAGTAGTGCATGCAGTTCATGTATTTTGTTATTAATACTCCTAGGGCAGGATTCACGAGGGCTTGCACGGAGTGTAAGAGATGTGTAACACTCCATGCAAGCCTCGTGATCCAGGAACAGCCCTAAACTCCGTGTAAGAGACCAGCTAAAACGTCTCTTACACGGACTGGGCGTGGACATGCTAAATACCTCACTTGCAGCTGAAAGGTATGCAAATGAGGTATATTAGTGATCCACGAAGCAGAAACCAGCCTGTGTAAGAGACGTTTTAGCTGCAGAAATGTACTCAGTTGACAACTGAGTACGTTTCTGCAAAAATCACAACGGAGCCATGTCAATTCCAAATAAAGGGTGCATATGTGTCAGGCAGCATGCCAATGGCCAAATATGTGGCCATTGGCAAGGTAACCCGATGCAAAAATAAAAAATATAATTTTTTTTTTCAGCGATCGCCGATGTTTAAACCCCAGCGCAAACGGGCTGCGCTGTATAAAACATAAAAATGAAGGTTATAAACCCACAAATGTGGGTTTTATGCAATACATGGAATGACAATGCAGGGACCAGCAGACCAAAAATAACATGGCCACCGTGTAGTGGTTGCTAAGGGGGGAAGCTGAGTCTAAGACATGTAACTAAGCATTAGTAGGCAATCTCATGTAAATGAGGGTTAGGATACTGAATCCCACAGTCACATAGCAAATGAGCACAGTCTGAGTAGTGTAAGAGATACATAAGGGGAGGAATAGAGTAGGAGATAGGTGACATCACAGGGGGGGGAATGGTAGAAAGAAATGCAATTCATTGGAGGTCAGTGTAACATGACAGATGACAGACACAGATCATGGAAAGAGGAGTGCCCCAAGATAAGCATGGGAAAGTCAAGAAATGGAAGGTGTACACTGTTACTTAAACTAAAGTTTCTTGCTGGTCGTGCATGCGCACGTGCGTGCACCATGAAGCGCGAGTAGGGAAGTGTGCGCACGTGTAAGGCAGACTGAGCATGTGGGAGCATGTTGGTAGATGTTTAACACTGTTTGCACTGGTGTGCGCGCGTGTAGGGCAGACTGAGCATGTAGGAGCCTGTTGGCAGACTTGTAACACTGTTTGCACTGGTGTGCGCACATTTTAACCCGAATAAGAAGATTGTAAACCGTGTAAGCATGTGTGCGCACGTGTAAGCCACTGTGAGCGTGTTTCTGCTGGTATGCACGCTGCTCCCCCCTGAGGAAACAGAAAAGAAAATGGAAGCAACAGAATTAGTAGGAAGCTAGCAGGGAATACTGCTGGAGCTAGCAGGTGAAAACAATTAGAAGCAGGCAATTACACAGGCAGAATAGTAGCCCAGCCCAGCACTTAAAACTCTGCAAACAGCAGTGCAGGATGTTTCTCTCAAGAGACACTGCAAGACAGGAGTAAGCTATTAGAAGTGAAAACTGAAAAAGCTTAACTCAGAGCAGAAATGTTAGGGGCTGCCATAGCTGTCATAATGAGACATAGGCGACTTGCTGAGGGTGGTGTCAATGCAGATGGTGCCAGAAAACCCACAGTGAGGAGAGAGAGAAGAGTGTACAGGCCCAGGGTCACCTACCATGGGTTACATGAGCTGGAGATAGAGCGCTACAGAGTGGAGAGAGAGCTCCTGCAGCAAATAGTTGAGCTGTGCAGGCCACGCCTCACACACAGAACCAACAGAGGAGAACCCATCCCAGTGGAAACCAAGGTATGTGTTGGCCTAAGAATACTAGCAACAGGTACCTTCCAAAGACCAACTGGTGATATGATGGAGATATCACAGGCATCAGCCTCCAGGGTACTGCACCAGTTCCTGGATGCCATGTCAGCACATGTTGGTGATCATGTATATTTCCCCAATGCCCGTGAGGTATTGGCCAGCAATATGAGTCTCTTCCATCAAATAGTGGAATACCCTGAGGTAGTGGGTGAAATAGACTGCACGCACATACGCATCAAAGCACCAGCCGGTGAGCGGGGTAGGGCCTACATTAACAGCAAGGGCTTCCCCTCCATCAACTGCCAGGTCGTGTGTGATGCCCAGGGCATAATAATGAATGTGTGTGCTGGCTGCCCTGGGAGCTACCATGATTCCCACATTTGGCATTTGACGCAGCTGTACCAGACATTTGCCAATGGGGACATCCCACACGGACACCTAGTGGGGATGCAGGTTATGCACTGGAGACGTGGCTGATGACACCCATCAGAAACGCACACACACCTGAACAGGAACGCCATAATGAGGCACATGCACAAACACGTAATGTAATAGAGCGTGTGTTTGGGCTGCTCAAGTCACGGTTCCGGTGTCTGGACACATCTGGTGGAGCCTTGCAGTACACACCAACTACATGTACCCAAATTGTCATGGTATGTGCTTTGCTACATAATATGATCTTGCAAAAACAGCTGCAAGCAGGACCAGCATAGGGCTGGGCCAAACCGCCCCCCACCATTGCCAAGGCCATCACAGGCAGAGCGTGACTCGGAGGAGGAACAACCTGAGCCTGCCCCAGTAGGCAGAAGGAGGCATGCCCAGTATGCCCTGGCCTTGGCAAAGAGGCAACGCATAGCACATACACTGGCTCAGTAGGAACCCTGGGAATGATACCCCCTCTGACTCACTCAAATAATAACAGGGATGCATAAAATGACATGACCTGCTCACAAACATGTACAGGGAGTGTAATATGCGCATCCGACAGAGGCAGCCCTGCAGCACCACCTGAGGCATGAATGCCATGTGTTAAGTAATGTAACACCATGTACTATATGCACACCTGAGCACCCTGACTAACATCCACCCTCACCAAGCATGAAACCACAAAATGACGATGGGATGATCAAGTGCAATAACTGGCTGAAGTAATGCAGTTAGTCAAAGGGGAGCCAATGTGTTTCAGGCTGGGAAGACATGCGGAGCATGACATGATGCACCACCTGCTAGGGGTGGCATGCACCTATCAGTCCATGCCCCATGGATACTGGCAAAGGCTGCCAGTACCCACAGCATGCCCTGAATAGGTAAGTCTCAAAGCACAAACCCACCTTCATAGGTACCACAAGGGATAGGAACCTAGATGTAATGCTACCCAATGCCAGAAGTCTAAACAGCAAGATGTGTGCAGTGTAAACTCACACAGTATGGAGAATGTAGATATCAGTCCTGTAATAGAAAACTGGGTCAAGGCTCACATCAGCACCCTAACACTACCAGGTCACACCTCATACTGTGCTGTACAGCTGCAAAACATGGAACAAGCTACAAAAGGAGGGTGACTAGCAATAAATGTCAAGGATAACCACACCCCCATGTTGGTACCACAACAAGAAGCAGCATGGATTATCCATGGTCAAATACCAACGGCTAAAACCGCCTCCCAGTATATAGCCTGCTGCAGACGACTGTCCTAATACCAGGAACTGCACCTGGCCTATCTTGGAATACATGAATATATCAAGCCCCCCAAACCACATTATATTGCTTGACTGAAAATACCCAGACATACACCGGGAGCATTATACTAGCACCAACACAGTCGGAGAAAAGTTCCCAGAATCCATAAACCAAAATGCCCAGGAACAACGTACCACTCCCACAAGTGGGGTAAGCATACTGGATGTGATAATCAGCAACATGTGTACTGGATGGCAAGATGAGAAGTGTATCTCTCACTGGTAAGACCAGACCATAGAGTAATCACACTGGATATACACATCCCGACCCCAGTCCCTGGCCAGAATACCACAGTGAAAAACATGTGTAAAGCATAGGTTGCACCCCTCCAAACCGATGTGGAATCCATGAAAGGCCCTGTGCAAGTGCAGAATATGGGACACACCGCAGAACATGTTATACAGGCATTCCATGAACACAGCCAGGAATGCTTGGAGTATGCAATCACAAATAACAACAAGACACAGTGCCATACACGCAGGCATCTGGCATGCTGGACTCCAGCCATTATCAAACCATGCAAGAGAATGAGGAAGCTACTACATGATAGAGCAAACATAAAAAGGGAAGTATTCACTGATCAGTAGTATGGCAATATAATATGTCCACACATACAATCCACTAAGGCCAGCCACAACAAGTAGAATCTGTGAATCCAGAGGCAATGTGACACCTGGCCCAAGTACACAGACAACCCACAACTCCCCCCAATAAATACAAATATATGTGGGAGATGCAACCATGTATCCAAACCAGAGGCTGAGCTTCCCCAACTCAGTACTGTCAAAACTAGTCAGGAGGAGAAGGTAACCACATACACCACAAACCCAGTCCCACATAGACCTATCACAACTGTAAACCAAACACAAACACAGAAAAACATTCCCAGAGGCCCTAATTACAAACACACCACACCAACAGAAGCCTCCAAAGCAGATCCCAAGCAACCACAACCTCCAAACATAGCACATGCAACACATAGTACACAAAGCTGGTGTGCCAAACAGTCACAGGCCAGAAGGAGAAACAACATGCCTGATACAGTTATAATAGGTGTCTGTATAGGCAGACACACTGCTGTCCCACTCACCAGACTGAACAAGGGAAAGGGTACAGTAAGCTGCCTGTAGGCTGCCACAATATGCCACATAACACAAGTACGCAGGTCACCCCAAAGCAAGCAGAAATATGATGCACTCAATGTCCATGCTGGTGTGAATGACCTGAGATGTACCTCCCTGGACTACATGAAAAGAGACATGGATGAGCTCTCTGAGTATGTACCCCAGGCCGGTATGACACTGGCCATTTGCAGCATCCAACCCTCACCAAGAATGATGCCACAGTACAAACACAGAATGATCATCTTTAACAGTTGGCACAGTTACAGCTGTCAGTCCAAGAGGGTCTAATGTCTGTCTGCTTGAGAAGTCATGAATGACAAGCCATGCTGCTGTTCCAGGGATGGCTTGCACCTGTTACCCCTGGGCGTCTGGATACTGGATAAGGCCTTTGCCACCTCCATAGAGCCGTATGTAGGCAAGGCCAAAAAGACTACCCACCACCCTAGAAAACATAAGTGGTAAGAAACATAAGGGTAATGCTGACCAATGCCATATGTGTAAACTGCAATATGCATGCCCCTGAGGCACTTCCCAGTATGGAGAACATCGATGTCTGTGCAGTGACAGAAGCCTGCTGCAAGCCTAGTGATAGCACACCAGCACTACCAGGTTATACCACATATCATGCGTTATGGCCCCAACACCTGGACCAAAACATCAAAGGAGAGGAAGTATCCATATGCAGCACAGACACCCATACGGCCAGGTAACTGACAATGCACAAAGCAGTGGAGACCACCCATGTGCACCTAAGTGTAGTCAAAACTGCTGTACAGTCTGTAGCATGCGACAGACCACACTCTCACACACAAGAACTCCACCCAGACATCCTGAAGACACTGGACAGTATGAATGTCCCACCAAATACCAGACAAGGTACTCACAAATGACCACATAGGTGGTAAACCATTATGTATGCAAGGAGTAATCAGGGACCTAGGGACACAAGTTGACAGTAATCTGTCATGTGACACTCACAATGCCAATGTGGCTAGGAAGATTGTCGATATTGGACACCTTATCATGAAAGGATTCACATCTACATCAACAGAGGTCACTGTGCCTCTGTACTGTTCCCTTATCAGACCCATAATCTAGTACAATGACTCATATGGGATGTACCGTACGTGACACCTGCAGCGGTTCGGAAGACCTCAAAGGTACCCCACCAAGAGGATAAAGGGTATCAAATATATGTCATATGCTGCCTGGCTGTAGACACCCCAGCTGAATGCAGTCACAGACTGCCTACACAAAGGCATTGTATGTCTGTTGTACAAGACCATGTCCAACACAGGAGTAATGGACATGCTCCACCACAGGAAATCAAAGCCATTGGAGCTGTGAGAGTGACAGATGTCAGCCTCAACACATAATGAAATAGGATGTGCTGGAGGGACAGATACATAACCCAGAGGCTCCCCACACCCAGAAACAGGATCCCAATCCATGTTAGGCAGAGCCCCTCACTGACACCCCTCAACAGGAACATTGTCAAGTGGATGGATGATCGTACATGTATACTGGGGGTCTTCACTGTGTCACGACCAGACAGAGGCACAGTAAAGAAAATCATAAATGGCCATAATAGTCACATAGCAAGGGGTGGCGAAAGACACACACACTCTGGCTTGGCTTACTAATGCCCTAGGGTGGATAGCCTAGTATGAACCCATGAACCTATGAAGATACAAATTGTACAGGACACTAAGGATAATCACAAGGCTTACTTAACTGATGTTAGGAACCATGTTGGGAATCCACAGATATGCTCCGAATCACACAGATATTACAAACAACATACCAAACGCACACACATATTGCTAACATACAACCTGACAGGTGCAGTGCAAACCCCCCCCCCCAGAATGCAAAATATCTATCCCAGCAGACTGCTGGTCCCCTGACATCGCAGATGCTGAGGTAACAGCCATCATCTGCAAAGCAAAACACACAGCAGCAAAGGTATGTGATGGTGTCCTGGGCTGGGGCCAACATGGACTCCAAGAATAATGGAATGCCAAATCACACTACTGCCCAATGTCAGCCTTACCACAGGATATGTACCCAAAGAGCAGTGTACAACAACAGTGGTCCTTCACAACAAAGGTGTTGCCTGAATGGATACTGCAAACTACCACCCCAGGATCCTGACAAGCTTGGTCTGCACAGCTATGGAAAGGATCAGTATGTACCGCAGACATAAAGCTATCGTGGACCTACTGATACTGGACCCTACACAGTGTGGCTGTTGTAACTGCAGATCCTGCCCCTAAACATGCTTGACCCATTTTAAACAGTCATTAAGGTCATTGATGAGGGAAATGTGGTCCACACAGCGTAGCTGGACCGTGCATATGCTTCTAGACAATACCCTACGAGTTCAGTATGGATATGTTCACCAGCTTAAATATATACCCCTATGTCAGTAGATGGGTTGCAAACCAGACCAAGGACAGAACTGACATGGTCAGACATGCTGCATCCATGTCAGTCTACAAAGCAGATATGAGTGGCATCCCACAAGGCTTGGTCCTGGGACCCCCCCCGTTCTGTATATATGTCCCATAGGTATAGACCAACATGGAAGGACTGTGACTGAACATGTATGCAGAGGAGTACAAACAGCCCACCATATCCGACCCCCAGCTGACACAAGCAACCCACAAAAGGGCCACCCACAAACAGACAACTGGAGCCATAGCCATGTCAGCAAGCTAATTGCAGAACTGTGTATACACAACCACCGTGGATATACAGTAAGTGCCCACAAATTACCACACAGGTGTTAACCCATTATGTACCTAACATGTAATGAGAGACCTGGGGACACAAGGTGATAGATATCCTGCACTGGACAAACATGTGGCAGTAGTGTTCGCAGAAACTTACCATATACCCACCCAATCATGAAGGTTGTCAGATGTAGATAAGGGGAGGTCACTGTGGCTCTGCAGTCATCCTTCATCAGTGTCACAATTGACTACAATATCCCCTGTGGGATATACCTCAGCAGACACCTCCATCAACTGTAAAGTCCACAACAGTACCCCACCAGGAGTAGCAAAGAGCATGAACAGATGCCATGTGTTGCCTGAGTAAACAAACTGCAGCTCCACACACTGCCATATTGCCCAGCTACAGGTAAGCTGTGCCTGATGTATGAAGCCATGTCCAAGCTGGAATAAATGAACATGCTGCACCTTGTACAATCTGAATGGCAGTGAGCTATGCACATGAGAGACCTGAACCCCAGCACTGACATACATAGGACAAGCTGTACAGAATGATCCATAACACAGAAGGCACCCCCACTCTTGAGTAAACTCCCGGTACAGGTTAGCCAGAGTCACCTATCGACACCCCTCAAGAGGAATCCCGATGAGTGGATGGGAGATGGTAGGTTAACCCTGGGTATCACTGTTATGTCAGAGGTAGACGGAGGCACAGTATACTAACCATGACATATGTCATGGCAAACTCCAGTTACAATGTGTGTCAAAGGACAAACACACCCTGTGACTAGCATCAGAAATGGCCTAGGGAACATCGCTAGTGTTTGCCAATGTCCATCTATGTTGTGGAATACACTACCAATGTTGGATGAGCCTGGTGTAGGTAGTCCATATCTGAACATAATGCAACATGGTCATATGTGATCATCTGGCCCCTACACAGTCTGTTGTGCTCACTATGAAGATGTCAAGCAGTGATAGGACTAAAGCCCAGGATACTGTCCACCACAGTGAAAGTACTGAACGAGTACTCTATACGGTACTACAGTGTTAGGTCATTATGAAAGTATGTTGACAACTGTCTGCAAAGTATTCCATGCAATCCCTGCAGGCACAGTATAATCCCTGTTGTGGCACACACAAAGCAGTTGGCCAGTTAGTACACAACATGACACCCAACACACAACCATAAACTTGAGATATTGTTGAAGTTCACACACACCCAAATATGTGGTGGACTTCAGAGTGCAACATATGGAAAGCTCACACTGGGCATGCTCGCACACTTTGATAAATGAGGCATATGTCAGACAACATGCCATGGAAAGGCTGAACTGGGCATGCTCACACACTTAGGCCATATCTCCGTTTAGCAGTTGGCCACACATATCTGGTATTTGTACGTGTCATTCCAGGAACCAACCACTACACAGCAATCTGCCCAGTGCACACAGTAAATGACTACAGAGACATAAGTGATATAGTGGATCGCCGTCATATGCAAACATCTTCCACAGATACACAAGTTGGTCATAGGAACAGGGAATGCTATGGCAATAAAGACCTGCAAACAGTAGAACAGCACAACAAATATTGTGCATCTGACAATTGAACATATGGGTGTAGAGGTCAATACTAGGCTTGTTGCCATATGGAATGACAGCTTAGCCAGAGTGTGCTTGGCATCTGCATCCCCAGTACAGTAGGCTACTGTGCCACTGTAAAGTAGGTCACATAAGGCAATGTGTGAGGCTAGTGAGCTGTGCCTCTGTCAAGCAGGGGCACAGTGGAGATCCCAGGGTTGGAATGTGCTATGCCACAGCCATGTTGTTGGTGTGTGCTGGAAGAGGGTTGCTGAGGATCTCTAACAGTAAGTGGCCATCAATAACAGACTGAGGGGAGCCCTATCTGCATTGTCTGGACAATTCCACTGTCAACACTGTGTTGTGATGATTATGTGGGAATGAAGTGTCATGCCGGAACTGTTCACAGATGTCCTCCCTTTGTGGGCTACAGCTCTGCAATGTATTAGCTCACTCTGTCTGTTGGACGGCTCATATATGGCTGGTGTACACCTGACAGGTGTCTTGTTGTGGAGCAGTCATGGGTATATGTGGGATAGCATGATCAATGCAAACCGTACACATGCTCATAGAATGCAATTGTCAAGGATTATGCTGAGTGGCCAGTATAGTCCCCCAGCATGTGTCCTTTGAAGTCGTCCACCCCAGTCATCACAAGTGTAGAGTCTGCTTGTGCTAAATACAGTTTGTGTGCAGTGACAACCTTGCCTGGGGGTGGGGATGGTATATGGATGTCCAGGGAAAGGTGGGTATTGTCAGATATCAACAATGGTGGTCTACCTCTGGTGTGGAACAGTGAGTACCCATGTTGCAGATGGACAGGTGCAATATGTATTCCCCCATGTGGCTATGGTGTGTGGTTCTGCCATAGCACATGGACCCACAAATTGTAGTGGCTGTAGGGTAAAGTGGTAGAGGCCTGAGTAGTTCTCACACACAATATGCCTGTACCTGATGTTAACAACTGGAATGGTGTATGTGAACACCTACATATCACAGCACTGTTCCCAGGGAAGCTAAGTGTGTGTCCTGGATGTGGGTGTGGTGTTCTGAACTGGTTGTGTTGTGTGTTACAGGTCCTGTGGTCACGAAGCATGGTATAGAACATAACATGCCAGTGCAATGTGCATATCTGCCCCTGACGTAGGTGGCTGCAAATGCATATATATGCTATCCCCCACCTGACAGGTAGTACTAGATGTACATACCTCTGTAGAAATAAAGATGTCAGCACCCTATAAATACTGCAGGTGCAGACCAGATGCCCAGTAATTCGGTTAGCGTGAACTGCTAATGCGTCACTCTCAAGTGTCATAATATAGGTAGGTAGGAGTTCGAACCATACAATTGCTCAGTGTGTGTGTGTGTGTGTGTGTGTGTGTGTGTGTGTGTGAGCGGGGTTGATGTGTGTGCAAGTCTGTGTGAGGAAGATGTCCCTTTTGGCAACTGTGAAAGCACTCTACAGGATGCACATTCCTCTATCTAAGCACGGATGATGTCAGCACCCTATAAGTACAGCAGGAGAAGGGAAACCTCCCAGTAATTCGAATAGCGCGCTCTGCTAATGCATCTGTCACGAGTATCATAACATAGTTAGGTAGGGATTTGAGTCCTGCAACTGCCCAGTGTGTGTGGAGGGGGGTTAGTGTGTGTGCAAGTTTGTGTGAGGGAGATCAGGGTAAGACATCAGGGGTGGTCCATGGGAGGCTCAGCTTGCTCACAAAGAAACACAATGGCAGATTTTGTTGGAAGCCAACAAATCTCCTGGCCTCAACAAATCTATTTCTATTGCCCCGTTTTTGAAAATCAAGGCTCAGTATATTAAGTAATATAATTTTATAATTTTAGAATATACTTTTAATACACCATATATGTCAATATTGTTATTTATATTGTATCAAATGTGTGATTTTGATTGTTTTTTTTTACAAAATCTTTCCATATTTTTATGTTTTTATTTTATTTCTATTTAGTTGTGTATTTTGTAATAAGTGTTGCAAGTACTTGCATTTATGCATTCACACATCTTCATAGAAAATGTTTGTCTGAAATTCTTTTCATCTGATCCACCCTAGTGAAATGGAATGATTGATTAATTAACAATTTGGTTTTGAGTATTTAACCTGGGTGTGTGAACAGGAAATTCATTGTATCTGATGAAGTCTTCCTGTAGAGCACTCTACAGGATGCACACCCTAAACAGATGATGTCAGCACCCTATAAGTACAGCAGGAGAAGGAATACCTCCCAGTAATTCAAACTGTTGGACTGGTGTGGCTGCTAATGCGTGAAATCTGTCATTTTGCAGCTCTGCCTTGTTAGGTAGGGTTTGAGTCCTGCAACTGCCCAGTGTGTGTGGAGGGGGTTAGTGTGTGCAAGTCTGTGTGAGGGAGATGTCCCTTTCGGCAACTGTGAAAGCACTCTACAGGATGCACATTCCTCTATCTAAGCACGGATGATGTCAGCACCCTATAAGTACAGCAGGAGAAGGGAAACCTCCCAGTAATTCGAATAGCGTGCTCTGCTAATGCGTCTGTCACGAGTGTCATAACATAGTTAGGTAGGGGTTTGAATCCTGCAACTGCCCAGTGTGTGTGGAGGGGGGTTAGTGTATGTGCAAGTCTGTGTGAGGGAGATGTCCCTTTTGGCAACTGTGAAAGCACTCTACAGGATGCACATTCCCCTAAGCACAGATGATGTCAGCACCCTATAAGTACAGCAGGAGAAGGGAAACCTCCCAGTAATTCGAATAGCACACTCTGCTAATGCATCTCTCTCAAGTGTCATAATATAGTTAGGTAAGAGTTTGAAACCTGCAGATGGCAAGTGTGTGTGTTTGGATGTGGGGAGTTTGTGTGTGTGCAATTCTGTATGAAAAAACATGTGCTTTTTTGCAATCAGGAGATCACACTACATGATGCACATTACCCTTTCCAAACACTGTTGATGTCAGCACCCTATAAGTACAGCTGGAGAAGAGACACCTCCCAGTAATCCGAATAGCGCAGTCTGCTACAGCATCACTCTCAAGTGTCATAACATAGTTAGGTAGGGGTTTGAAACCTGCAAGTGTGTGTGTGTGTGTGTGTGTGTGTGTGTGTGTGTGTATGGATGTGGGAAGTTTGTGTGTGTGCAATTCTGTATGAAAAACATGTTAGTTTTGGCAATCAGGAGATCACACTACATGATGCACATTACCCTTTCCAAACACTGATGATGTCAGCACCCTAAAGTACAGCTGGAGAAGAGACACCTCCCAGTAATCCGAATAGCGCAGTCTGCTACAGCGTCACTCTCAAGAGTCATAACATAGTTAGGTAGGGGGTTTGAAACCTGCAAATGGCAAGTGTGTGTGTGTTTGGACGTGGGGAGTTTGTGTATGTGCAATTCTGTATGAAAAACATGTTAGTTTTGGCAATCAGGAGATCACACTACCTGATGCACATTACCCTTTCCAAACACTGATGATGTCAGCACCCTATAAGTACAGCCAGAGAAGAGGAACCTCCTAGTAATCCGAATAGTGCGCTTCACTAATGCGTCTCTCTCACGTGTCATGACATAGTTAGGTAGGGGTATGAATTCTGCAAATGGCAAGTGTGTGTGTGTGTGTGGGGGGGGTAGTAGGGTGTGTGTAAATGCAAGTGAGAGAGAACAGATCCTTTTGGCAAATACTACAATACACCAGATGCTGCATATTCCCCCAGTAAACACAGGGGATGTCACCACACTATCAGCACAGCCAAACAGAGCTAGTTGGCCAGTAATGCCAATAGTGCGCTCTGCTACTGGGTCTATTACCATTGTCAGAGTACAGATAGGTATGCTTTGGTAACCCACAACTGCCATGTGTGGTTGTGTCACACATTATGACCTTGTGTGGGTCTTTGTGCATAACAATGCATGCCATTGCCTAAACCAGCAATGGCAATGCACACATGATGTATGTGTGTGACACGTACACATAAATACCTGTGACCTGCAGGAGTTACCATGTCTGACACGTGCCACAAGTGGATAAATGGTATTTGCAATGCATAACAATATGACTGTGTGACTGTGCAGGGGCCGCACACGGTATGTGTCTATACAGTGTGGGTGTATATGGTAAAATACCTACAGCAGGGGTTACACATCTGGTCTGGGCCATATAGTCTACATGTAGTCGATGTACAGGTGCTGCATGTTCCCACCTGTTGTGGGAGTGGTAACATGTCATTCCACTGCAATTCAGTGACCACATGCTGGGAACCCTTCAACTAGTGTGTTGTAGCTACAGTAATGCTCATGCACAATGTTTGGCTGGATGCAGTCCAGCCATATAAAGACAGTTCTTGAGACTGTCATATTGCCAGTGTTGTTATGGAGGATAGGTGGGTTTCCTGTGTATGGGAGGGTTGTCTGTGCCAGGCTATGAACCAGACGGCAGTCTGACACACTGTTAGCTGCACATGAATAGGCCCTGATGCTTTGTGCTGTGCCAACAACCTGGAGGTGTGTGTATCTGTGGTGCCTTGGGATACCACCCCCTGTCCATGTGTGTTACATGTGTAGGGGACGACAGGCATAGTATGAGGTATAACCTGGCAGTGATGGGTTGCACCTGTGAGCCATGAATCAGGACTCTGGTACTGCACAGACATTGCAGTTCACCGTGCTGAGGACAGTGTCCAGTGCATGCAACTTGCGGTGTACACTGCTGGTGTTGTGTAACATCACTGTTAGTGTCCTATCCTGTGTGATACCCATGGAGGTGGCTATGTAATCCGTGTCCTGCAGCATAATGCAGTATGTGTGTATCAAGGGGCTTCGCCAATATACATTGGGCCATGGGTGTCACGTGCAAGCTGCCCCTCGCAAATCACTGTGGCTTCCCTAGCATGTAAGCACACGTTGACAGCCAATGGATACCCTATGAATGACATTGGAGATTGAGCAGAATGTAGACATAGAACACCCTTCCTACATATAGTGGTAGCATACCTGGTGAGGGTATGATGGCAACCAAGATCAGGCTCATACTGGCCCATGCCACATGCTGAGAGATCCCTTCTATGTTCCCTATCATGTAGTCCAGGGAGGTATGTCTCAGGTCATCCATAGTGGCATGGTCAATGACTGAGTCATAAGAGTCCATGCCTCTGACTGACCTGTATGCATGTGTTTTGTGGTGGACCATAGTGCCCCAGAGGCATATCACTGTGACCTTCACCATGTACAGCCTGTTGAGCGGGACCCCACTGCAGCGGCCAAGAGAGGTACCTGACACATCTGTAGCAGGTGTGTTGTGTAGCCCTACAGGCTGTGAGTGTGTGGCACATGGGATGTGTGCCATGTGTGGCATGTGCTCTGTTCCGACATAACGTATGCCTGTGTGCCAGCTGCGGAGGTGTGTGATGCTCAGGCAGGATGCTATTCTGAGTCTCCAAGTATGCCCCAGTGTGTTCAGATTGCTGTCAGTGCGTGTCTATGTCTGACTGGTATTGTAGTCACTGTAGTATGACATGCTACCTGACAGGGTATGGCATTACTGGGTTCAGAGTGCTCAGTCCCCAGATTGGCTATGTGGTGGCATCCCACACATGTGTTGCACGTTCCTGGCCAAGGGTAATGGTTGACTGCATACATGTGGCAGCTGTGACATTGCCACATGACTCACATAAACCACAACTGGACCATAGAGGTGATTCACAGGTTACCTTTGCACATGCTACCCTAGTAGTGTGATTGCCATGGTGATTACCAACACATAGGGCCAATGGGGAACAACATATTGAAGTTGTGTATGTGTGGGTGTACTGCTACTGTTTCATAGTACTGGCATATATGACTGCACACGTGGATAAATGCCAGGTAAGACATGTGCAATGTGTCACAGGCAATGTACATGCGAACAGGACAGACAGTGACGTTCTGTCATGTGTAAACTTGACATATGTATTGTATGCTATGCAGATGTCACTAGGAATCCACAGAAGCACTGCAACTCTGCATTGCAAGTGGAAGCAGTGTTGCAGGGAACCCCAAGCGAACATGCATGCAAATAAAGCTACAGTAAAAGCAGGGCTGGAAGTAGTCCATTGTACAACAAAGAAGGGGTAACACTAACAGTATGTTACAGTGCAAATATGTGGGCACTATCAACATGTACCCCGGAATGCACAGCGCAGATGCCCATGATAGAACTGATATTATGTCATAGTTAATTGTGATTTGGATTACATTGGTACTGCACACATATCAACATGCGCAAACATCCACATTGCATAATCGTCGTGGGCAACTTGCCTCCATTACTGTACATGTCCATCATTGCGTATCACTACTTGCATTAGCTTCCCCCCTGTGCTACCCATGTATGTGGCTATCTGTTGATATCCTTACCACCGGTATGCAATAATGTGCAGCTGTTACACTTTGGTACGTACTATGGGTGCAGATAACAATTCAGGACAGTCATACGGTTACTGCATCAGGCATGCTGGGATATACACACAGTCATATCAGCACACTGTACTGTTACCAACATGATACTACTAATACACTTCTATGTAGTCACCCTGTGCATCAGCAATGTGTTTACCTGTACCTGCACTGATGTTGGAGATTGCAGGGGGTGGCACAGTTTCATCATATGCACAGAGTGTGAATTAGGTATGCCTGAGTCTGCCACTGATACCACCAATTGACATGTGTGTATGTGTGTTGGTGAGGGACAGCAGTACAGGGTGGGGCACTGTTGGTGCAGTGTGTGCGTGTATGTGGTAGCCCTAGGTGTTAACATTTTGCATGTGTGTATGCATGCACACAGTTCCACCTCATGGCTGCCATACACAGGGGCTTGTGGACAGCCACAGACTGCACCTGGCAGGTCATACAGATCAGTGTCTGTGGGCACGGACACGGTACCTGTGCCTGGCAGGGGTGCTACGGACCGTATCCGGTACTAAGCCAGACTGGGTACTGGCATCAGAAGCGGGAGTGTGTTGACTGAACACAGGTCCCTGTTGGGACTGTTCAGAGCCATGTGCATGTGGTCTCCTGGGGCGTTCCGATGACAGCACAGACCCATCATTGCTGGGGCTGCTGCTGGCACTATGGGGGCGTGCTCAGGCCTGTTGTCGTCCGCGCCAGCTGCTGCTGTTGCTGGCATACGGCCACGTCGATGCCGCAACCGCCCACTATTGCCCTGGCTCATGGACATGTGGTTGTGGAACTGCTGTAATCTGTCCCCACAACGTCTGTCTATGACATCGGTGAAATTACGGATAGCATCCGCAATATCAAGCATACTGTCAGTCATGGCTGTGCGACATGCTCTCAGCTCCCTCAGACCCTGTCTGGTGTACCTTTCCATACGTGACTGTGCCTGCATGACAGCCCGAAACATAGCTGAGGTTGACAGACCTCTTTGGGCACGTCTGCCAGAGGCAGTAAGCCCACGTATGCTCCCACGAGAACCCATGGGCAACTGTCTGTGTGGTACCATCGCAGGACCCTGCCCATGGCTGCTGTGTGGGGATGTGCCACAGATACCACATTACCCTGGTCAATGCCCACTGTATCCTGTCCATCACCTAGGGACAATGGTGACAAAGGATGTACTAGCAGGATGACTGTGCACAATGATGGGGTTGACAGCTGTGTACTGTCAATTGGCTGACCAATGACGGACCCTGACACACCTTCCTGTTCCATTACACAGATATCATCACCAGTACCTGTGGCACCAGATTCAGGTTCCCTGCTGCAGGACACCAGAGCAGCACCAGAACCTGTGGGAGGAAGACAGGAAACACAGTTTACAGTGTCCACACAATGTTACCAGTGATGCACTTGTGGACACATGGACACAGGCACACAGGCACTCGTGGACACATGCACACCCTGCAGTATACACACAGAGCACTACTGAGTTACACTAGTATTACTAGCACTATCAGGACTATTATAGGTATTGTTAAACACACTCACCAGCATGGATGGCCTGCCTTGCTGCACACATGCACACCCTGCAGTATACACACAGAGCACTACTGAGTTACACTAGTATTACTAGCACTATCAGGACTATTATAGGTATTGTTAAACACACTCACCAGCATGGATGGCCTGCCTTGCTGTAACACCGGAGGGACCTGCAGAAATGAGGAGATTAATGTCAGTGGGCACAACTGTGCCATTGATACTGCATATGATACAGTGCAGTAGTACACCAGTTGCCTTTCACACGTCAGCTGCTGATATTGCCAATATCATACCTGCACAATTACATACTATGTTGACAGCTACATACCACAGACACACCTTACACATGCATAAACTAACAGTGTACAGAACAGTCAAGTGTACATATGGAATATTACCTGCACGCTCCATGTCGTGCTGCTGTGTGGATCCAGCCCCCATCATGATGCAGGTGTATTGCTGTTGCTGTTCCGGGGCTGGAGCCACAACAGTTAGGAGTAGCCCCTCCAGTCTGGTGAGGGGGGATGTGTGGCCACCCCACCTCCTGTGGCAACCTGTTGCCTGTGGATATCCGACGCACGCTGACGGACATTTCTGATTAAGTGATGTCGTACCTGCTCATATGTCCTATTATGCGTGCCAATGTCATTTACCCTACGGACAAGGTCTTGCCACAGTGCAGCCCTCTCCTGCTGATTCTGGCTGGTGCAGGAAAACAGTATGTCATAATCCTGCACCAGGCTCTGGTGTATCTCCTCATCTTCCGCTGCAGAGTAGGCGGGATTACGCTGACGCGCCATCTCCCTGGAAGAGAACACAAACAGGATATCAGCAGACTATGTCAGCAATATATGGCACACATACTATACATGATACTCAACTGTTGTGATATACTACTACTCCCATATGTAGCATGTGTGTGTCTCATGGTGGATACATAAGTACATGGCCAGATATCAGTGCTCAGCCAACACCTGTGCAACAATAGCTGCCACATTCCATACAACATAGTAGCATGCCCCATCGGTCAGCACACTGCGACAGGTCCTATGCACAACCTCACTCTGGGGGTTCATACCAAGGTACTGTATGTGGAACGCCATCCACTAGTGTGATCTGGACACAAGTTACTCGGCCTGGATATACATGGACACAAGTTATTCGGCCTGGATATACATATCTCACCATCACGACCAGCACAGTAGACTACTTTGATATGTATGTGATTAGACAGTTATTCACTTGTTAGGACTGAGATGGTATCCATGCAGCCCACTGGGCCAGTGGAAGCCACAACCCACACTGCTGACCCCTTTGCGAATGCTTATCACGGACATCCCACAGATTGCATGGAACTTGCACACACATTTATAACCCAGACCCTATGCACAAAGGTTAGGCATCCTGTCCAGTGGACCCCAGCCAGAGGCAGATTGTATAACAATAGCAGGAGGCTACTGCAGGACAGAGCAGATTCACATTAAGGGAAGGCATCTGTGGTCAGCACTAATATGCTACGGTCTCTCATAACAACAGCCACGGCCTACTCTGGGAGGGAAATGGCCACAAACACTATAGATAACCACAAGGCCTTCTTCAGTTATGTTACACATATGGACCAAATACCTCAGATATGCTCTGAGTTAATATACACCTACTTAACATTCACCGAACACACAGATATTGGCAACATTCTTGCAGACAGGTTCGGTGCACGTATCTCCCCTCCATCTCCCCCACAAGAAGAAATACTTATCACAGCTGAATGTAACCTCCCTATCATCTCACATGTCCAGGTGAGGGCCGCCCTCAGCAAAGCAGAACACACCGCATCACTGTGACCTGATGGTATCCCTGGATGTGTGCTACGTGCACTCCAAGAGGACATACAACCGCATATAAGACTGGTATTTAACCTTGGCCGTACTACAGGATATGTACCTGAACACTGGCATACAGCAACAGTGGTCCCACACCAATAAGGAGGCACCTCTACTGACCCTGGGAACTACCGCACCATAAGCATAACCGGCCTGGTCTGCTAAGCTAAGAATTATTCAGTATGGGACGCATATACAGCGATATTGGGTACCTGCAGACACTTGTTCCCGGCCAGTTTGCCTTTGTGATGGGCTGATCCTGCCTTTTGAACCTGGTTGACCTTTCAAAACAGTCACTACAGCCATTGATGAGGGCAACGCAATCCCTACAGCCTACCTGGACTTGCCTAAGGCCTTCAACACAGTACTCCACTCAGGCATCATAGACAAGCTCATTAGCTTACATGTTACTACATATGTCACATGATGGGTTGCACACTGGTTGACATACAGGATCCATAATATCGATACTGTAGGAGCCATGTCAGTCTCAATGCCAGTCACATGTGGTATCCCACAGGCTTCTGTCCTAGGACCCCTCTTGTTTGGCATTTACTTCTCAGATGTAGAAGCGAACATGTGCGGGTTGTGGGTGACAAAGTTCCCAGATGACTGCTAACTAAGCGCCACATTCGTTACACCAGCTGACACACACATATCCTACAGACGGGCCTCACTGCAACAGAAAACTGCTGCCAGGATCATGGCCTAACACTGACTGACATGTAATGTATAGTCATCCCCTTTTGGTGGAACTACGTGCACACAACATATCACATGGACATACCTATAGATACAGACCTATGACACATTTGGAGGGTTCACAGTATGCAGACTATTAACCTGCTACTTTACATTACCTGTGTTTGTCGCAGCTGGTTGTATTACCACTACTTCTGCTTCCTGCTGCTGCTGGCACGGCTTGCTTCTGTCACTGCTGACAGCTTAGACTCTGTGTGTGTACCGTGTGTATTTCTTTTTTTTTTTTCTCTCACTCTCTGTCTCTGTCTGCCTCCAGACAGTGCAATGAACGTATTGCATGTGTGGAGTATTAGTACAGGATGCTTTTGTAGGTATCTGCATAAGTCCATGTGATGGCCTCTGCACCAATTGTAAGCCAGCATTTGCTAATTGCATGCAGCCAGTTGTGTACTGATTGCAGTTCTCACTGTGATTTCAGGACAGTGCTATAAAAGGGTATGTGAGATAGGCGTTGCCCTTTCAGATTGTAAGGGCGGGGACCATGCTGGTATGCTGTGGACACTGTTCTGTGAGTGTAAAGGTTAGTATCTCTCTCATGATTCAGGCTGTTGTAGATTCACATTTCTCCATTCCTCTCTCCTGTTCCCTGTAGTAAGTGTGTATGCACAATGACACCTACAACTATATATATATATATATATATATATATATATATATATATATATATATGTAAATATACATACATTTATATATGTACATTAACTGACATTATTACCTACTAGCTACCAACTAGCATGGCTGTTTCTGTTCACACACTACTATTATGGAAATCCACTAGTTTTGACAGTATTTCTAAATGACATGCTTTGTGTACTACACATCCTATATTCTCTTTACATTCATTCCTACTATTACATGATATATTTATTTTAGCACAATGTTCTTGTATAAGAGTCATGGCTTAGTGGTAGGTCATGTAGACTACTGTTTCCAAGGTCCTGGGTTCGGGACTGACAGTGGGATTTTATTTTGCTTTTGAACTGACTACAGGACCTGTCAATCAGAGTGACTAAGGCACTTTTAAGCAGTTGTAACCAGGTTAGCGCTGGTTTGCGCGGAGCTCACGCATGCGCACTGGCGTTCAGCTCCGTGCACACCCGCTTACAACCGCTTAACAGTGCTTACTCTGGCGCGCACACGCGCTATTTTCTTTGAAAGAAATGAAAATGGGGAGACAGGAAAGTGGTGAAAAAGGGGTCACAAAGAGGGTAAGACAGTAGGGAAACAAGCTTGGGATTTGCAGGAGGGATGTAGGTAAGGCTCATAGCTGCCCATTTCTTCATCAGCAACAGCTGTGCATATGTATGTAATTTGGTGTGACATTTGAAACCTTCCACCCCTGAGAGAGGTGTCAGGACAATAACACTTGTACAGCCAATTGTAATTGATAGTTTCCATGTCCAGCAGACATGTGTGCGGAATGGGCAGCTATGTATGGGGCATAATTTTTTTGTGGGTACAGAGTGCCCTTTTTTTTTTTTTTTTCAGGTGAGAGTGGTATGTCAGGTGAAGGAAGTCGGCATAGCTGGGGAGGTAGGTTGGGTAGGTCAACAGACAAGACAAACAAGACTCATACAGGGGCGGTGTATGACACGTGTGGGGGGGTTACACAATTGACGGGGATGGATGCTTGGATATCCAGAGCCCATGAGCCCACAGATGGCAACAGTGGAACTGATATCCCCGCCCATGGGCAGTTGCCACTGTTCCTTCACTGCTCAGGACAGGGCTGTGCTGGGGGCTGTGTAGGCCGGGCAACAGGCATGCCCGTAAGTTGTGCCACCTGTGCCTCAAGCTGGCGTAGGGGCCCAAGAACAGAGTCCTGGATCTCCCTTCGCACCACAGTCCGGATGCTACGGAGGGTGAGTGGTGGTTCTCCTCTGGCCACACTTGCAGAGGGGGGTCAAGCCCCATCCCCTGCAGCACTTCCACCTGCAGGTGGCACAGGGCCACCGGAGGAGGGTCCAGACTGGGCACTAGTGTCAGGTGCACTCGCCAGCTGAGGTGGGAGAGGTGAGTCCACTGGAACCCGCCTTCCCTGTCATCCTATGTTTTGCATTATGTCATGACTGTTTGGGTTAGTAACATATAATACCATTCACAATTAGTTGTAACAGCATGCATTAGTATTCCCATTAACCAAACACCCAGATATTCACACCATTGAAAAGCGAGCATAACACATGCATAATTTTAAAAGCAATACACAGTCCAACAACATGCAGGGTTGATTGATGGCAACAGGCCATCAGGTTTGGATGTATGAACAGGGCAGATGCATCAACGGACATTCAAATATTTATGACCCAACAGGACAAATGTCCCGGGGTGTTAATTGTGATTGCACATACCATTTTCACGTGGAATGGGTTATATGTGGTTATAGGGTGGGGTGAAGAAAATAATATTAATACTTTCGAATACCAATACATATGCTGTACATTTCTAATAGCTGCACATATATACACACTACTGTTCTAACTACAGTTTCCTATATGATAACTACTTCAATTTGGTGATAGGACTGTTACTGCTACATCAATATACATTTTACTGTTCTTCATACACATTCATATCTGGCTTTGTTCAGCTACATCATCCTGCTACATCTGCTTTATATAGCTATAGACAACTGTGGATGTTTGGTATGTCAGACAATCATACTATCTGCATATTGCAGACAGAGCAACATATCCAGATTTTGGGATACACATTCCAGCTTCAGCAACACTTTGAACAGATTTCGCTGTTTGGTTTTGCTTCTCACATGCATTTCATTCTGTACTGACTGCAGTATACTTTATTCAGGGGTTATTACTACTTCATTGGTGGATTCATAACACTTTCTCACACTCTCTCACTCGTTTTCATTTTACTATTCAGGATGGTACTTACTTCTAGGCTTTATTGACATGTTTTACCTGTAGTTATTACAATCCTTTCCAGCAGTCTCACTTCTGTCATGTTTCAGTATTTCAACAGGGGTATATTTCACACATGTGATTTGCTCATCTTCTGCAGCTGTACTTTTCAGCCTGCTGCAGGTTGTGTACTATTATATTACAGGTGGGGCATCTTTATTTCAGACTTTATTTCAGACATTTTCATTTTTCTGTTTGGATTACAGACTGCAACACACTTTTGTAATCAAGCAATACTTGCAAACACTCTTACACTGTTACTTGCACATTCTATTACTTAGTGACTACACTGCACTCTTTTACTAGCTGTCATACTTTTATATTTCTTTACAGTTACTGGGAGAGGATTACTGACCTGCCTGGTGGCGCAACCGCACCAGCCTATTGCCATAGGCTCTGCAGTTCGCAGAACGGACACCTGCAGCTGTAATATAAATGAAGTAATATTGGAATACACATCTACATAATATCAGCTAGTTTAATTTCTTACATACAGAATTACATGTAACTTACTCAGTAGTGGGGCGTTGGGCATTTGCCAGGCCTCCTGGATCCAAAGGTTCAACTGGTCCTGCTTGCGTCTCTTCAGGTCCACATGGTGGTGACGAACCTGCTCACCAGTCCTTGGAATTCCTGTGGCACTGGTGAGATCATGAGCCAACCGGTCCCATGCCTCAGCCCTACATGCTCCCCACAGGACCTGGCCCTGCATGAGTTGGGCCTCATGATTGTGGACTAGGAGCCAGACCATTTATCTGGACTCCTCAATGCCCCACCTCTGTGCTCAAAAGCAACTACCCTCACCTACTCCTGTCATTCTGGCTGCAAGTCAGTTCTACAATCGTTTATGCTGTGCATTCCCGCCTATGGGGCTTATATATGCCGCTTTTTCTGCACATATCTGTGATTGGCCATTTTGGAACTGTATCAACTTCACAAAACCTGCTTTGTCATGCTCCACTTTGTATTCATTCCTATATATTTGCTATTACTGCATTTATAGGTACTGCTGTCATGGCTTAGTGGTTCAGTACCTTGACTATGGTGCATAGTATCCTGGGTTTGAACCTGGCCACTGCTTTTTATTTTTTATGACTGTCTAGACAGGCTGAGGGGTGTGTCTGTGTAAAGGCAGTTTTGATACGGCTTGCTCAACGTTGCCCATCGGTTAGCTTGTTGGCATGGTGCACAGCTCCGCGCAAACGGGGTACACTGGTTTACGCCTCATTTGGCTATCAGCACGCATATTACGCTCAGCTCAGCTAGGGGTACACAGTTTCAGCGTGTTAAACCACTGCTCACCTACGGGCACTCATTTTGCACCTGTTAAACCACTGCTCACCTACGGGCACTAATTTTGCACCTGTTAAACCACTGCTCACCTACGGGCAGATGCACTCACCTCGTTAAACTGTAGCTCAGCTATGGGCACATCTGGCATCTTTTATTATTTTATCTCACATTTATTCAAATTAAATGGACTATTTCATTACATTTTACATAAACTATGATTTTATATGTGTACATGTTTGTCAGGGACTTGTTTCTTGCTTATTTTACTAGAAATAAAAATTGGTGTTGTGGGGGCTCGAACCATGAATGCCTGCTCTTCAGCCGACGTCTCTACCGCTACGCTATTGCTTTTTGGCTTACTTTGCTTATTTAGTTCTTATATGCTTTTCCACTGACTGCTAACTGTGGCTAAGCTACGGGCACGCCCGCGCAAACGAGCGCACTCATGGGCAAACATCTTTACGATTTAAAAAAATATATAACATGTTAATTTATATATTTTATGTTCATAGTCTGTAGGGGCATGTGTTGTGTTGTGTTTATTCATATTTCCATGGCCTCTGTCGTGGGCATTTACTTTGGGCAATTTTACTCTTCTGGGGGCATGTCCGCTTGCAGGGCTCGGCCTACGGACACGCCCCCTACTGTCTTCCATGGACCGTGTTAGCCTTCGGTGTGATTCAGCATGCCCTAATGCATATGCATGACATGCTGATGTCACACCGTTTAACTGCAGCCTCCGTTTAAGCCATGTATCTCTTACACGGAGGCTTCGTGAATCCTGCCCCTAATATTAAGGTGACAGGCCAGGAGAGAGTTAGCTAGTCAGTTTAAAGTATTATGGCTAACGTTGCAGGTAATGGGGGTATTACTATTAGATGTGGAAGGGCCAGCATTGGGGTGGATGTCACCATGGAGTATTAGGCTAGGTCTATACTTCATGAAGAGCATCAGGAGTTTGTTCAACAGTTCATGGTATTGCTTAGAGCGAGAGCTGATGTGCCAAGGATTAGTTCTCTGGAAAAGAGAACAGGTTATAGAATTGGACACAATGTTACTTACATGACTGTAGGAGGAATGTTGTCCAGTTGGGTTGATGGTATGGCCTTTTGGATATTGATAGCCAGTTAGTAATTGGTTTTCATAGACGGTAAGTAAATACGTGACCAGCAGAATAGGTAGTAAGGAATAGTAAAGCATTGTGAGTGAAGGAGTATCTTTTTTTAGTATCTGAGATTTGTAAGACAGAATAGCAGAGATCAGATGGTGAGTTATAGAAGTAGTATAGTTAGGTGGACAGCGTATGATTAGGGGAGGAGCTGATAGGATGACAGAGCAGGGTAGGTGGAGTAAAGAGGTGCAGTCGATAGGGAGTTGTAATAGGGGGTGTGGTTGTGTACTTATAAATGTACAGATACTGGGGCGGGTGGTATTTGGGGGAAGGGAGAGGAGCAGAGCAACCCTGAGTGCAGCAAGGGCGAGTGGAGCAGGGCTACATCATCACCAGGTCTAATCTTAGATATATTGTAATATATTGGTAAATACGGGAGAGAGTTTAATGTTACTGAAAGGTTGTTTTTTTAGATAGGCTTTTTTTCAGTAATTTTTACACTTTTTTACATTACTAAGCCTTAAAGTCTTACAGGGTAAATGTTAGCTTCAGATAGTGGGCTCAAATTGTAATTTCCAGGGTTATATTTGGGAGGACAGGGGTAGACTTACAATATACAGGATTAAAATAAAAGTATTCCAGAGAACTAATGGAGTGATATGGGCTGTTAGTATACATTATAAACAGTGGGGGCACATTACTATTGGGGCTGTCTAAGGTGCTTTTTTGACCCAGGTCAGCAGAGTACAATACATGTATCACAATTAAGGTGTTAACCTTAGCCAATTTCTACATGGACTTCCAGGTAGGATGTTTGTGGGTAATATTTTCAGAATTTTTCCTTATGGCAGGAGTTTCTGTTTGTTAAAATGGTTAGAGGTCTACCTAAAAAATAAAGCAGATCAAGAGTGTGAACCTATCTTATAAATCCAGCCACTAAACAAGCAGGCAATTTAGCATGCACTTAAAACACAAAGCATACGGTAATCAGTAACGCTGTGTATTTATAGACGAAGTTTAAGCTCCGTTTTCATTATTTCATTCTAAAACGTATATAAGCAGACACTAGACCTTACATTTACAATGGTAAGTAAGCAGAGTTTCATTAAATGCTAAAAAATATGTGTTTACCCTGGTTGCCATTCCTTATGCGGTAATTACAAATAACACATGCCTTCACTTTAAATCTGTGTTACAGAAATACTCATTTTCTACCTGCAATGAGCAGTGATGTTAGATGAGCTACTGATATGGCTAATTCTTTTAAAATAACATTCAAAAGGGAAAGTAATTGCTAGAGTGCAGTCTCATTACAAGATACAGATGTTGTGTATAGAAAGCACATGGAAAGCTGAGTTAAAGCTTAACTGCCCAGAAAAAATAGCTAGAATCACTTAGAATGCAATTTAATAGTTCCGTTCATTACTTTCATAAAGTCCGTTCACAATTAACTCCTGAGAAGCTAACCTTCACCTTACAAGAGACAAGAACTGAAATAGTGTACTTTGTTAAGAAATTACATACCACAGAGTGAATACAAAGCTGCTGACTGGGTCAAGAAGCACCAGGAGATTTAAAAATCGCGGTTTCTGTGGATGTATTTGGAAACTCTCACATGTAGTACAATAGGGAAGAGTTAAGGGGCTTACACCATCACCAGGTCTAACCTTATGTATACTGTAATATAGTGGTAAGTATGGGAGAGAGTTTAGTGTTACTGAAAGGTCGTTTTTTTCAGTAATTTTTACACTTTTTAACATTACTAAGCCTTAAAGTCTTACAGGGTAAATATTAGCTTCAGATAGTGGGCTCAAATTGTAATTTTCAGGGTTATATTTGGGAGGACAGGGGGAGACTTACAATATACATGATTAAAATAACAGTATTCCAGAGAACTAATGGAGTGCTAGGGGCAGTTAGTATGCATTATAAACAGGGGAGCACATTACTATTGGGGAAGTCTAAGGTGCTTTTTTGACCCAGGTCAGCAGAATACAACAAATGTATTACAATTAAGGTATTAACCTTAGCAAATTTCTAGATGGACTTCCAGGTAGGATGTTTGTGGGTAATATTTTCAGGATTTTTCCTTCTGGCAGGAGTTTCTGTTTGTTAAAATGGTTAGGGGTCTACCATAGAGTGAATACAAAGCTGCCGACTGGGTTGTGTGTTGCAATGAGAAAGCGATCTGAAGTGATTGCCCATTCCCACACCCTCATGGCCTCTCTGCACAGCACATAACAATGGGTTCCTTCTCCACAGGGAGAATGTACTGAAATGCCTGCAATACCAGAAGGACTGCTCTCATCTTTAATACGTTGATATGCAACTTGGTCAACAAGAGAGACCATGTGCCATGGCCCCCACCCCAGTTGGGAAGCATCCATGGTCACTGTGGTGATCGGGGAAGAAGAGATAACTGCCTGCCCAGAAACAGGTAATTGGACTGGATCCACCGGCAAACATGACGTTTGCAGATTGTAGTTAGTTTTGTGGGAAAGGATATGGGCTGGTTAAGAATGGAGCACTGTACCACCAAAGTCCAGTGAAGGATTTGCATAAAGAATCTTGCTTAAGGAACTAGAAGAATGGCAGCTGACATCAACCCCAGAACTTGAAGTACTAGCTTTGCTGGAGGGGATGGATGAGACAGTGATGTGATGAGAAGGTAAGGATGCCACTTGAGTCGTAGTATTTAATAGAGTCCCTATAAATTCCAGTGTCACTATGGGGACCAGCTTTGATTTGGCATAGTTTACCGAGATGCCTAAAGTATTGGAAATCTGGAGCAAGTAATCCCTGACTTGTATAAGTTGATGCTTAGATGGGGAGGTGAGGAGCCAATCATCAAGATATAGAAACACCTGGTACCCCCTGAGTATCAAGTGAGTTGCTACTACTGCCATGCATTTGGTGAACACCCTGGGGGCCGTGGTAAAACCAAAGGGCAGTACTCTGAATTGGTAATGATGGACTCCTAGCCAAAAGTATTGATATCTCCTGAAGCGCCTGTTTAAGCCACGATGGTGCAGTGGTAGCGCTGTTGCCTCACAGCAAGAGGTTCTCCTGTTCGATTCTTGGCTGGAGCGCCTTCTGTGTGGAGTCTGCATGTCCTCCTCATGGTCGAGTAGTGTTCGAAAGACATGTGTGAATGGGCGTGCCTTCGTTGAAGGTTGGGCGTCGAGCTGGCACCTCAGCACCGTAAAAATCTGCTAACAATCATTAGTGGATCGGAGTTCTGCTGTGGCAAGCCCTAACCAGGAAAAGCCAAAGAAAACAACAACATGTATGCATTCTGGAGATATATAGAGCACATCCAGTCATCCTTATGCAGAAGAGGCAGGATGGAGCACATCCAGTTGTCCTTATGCAGAAGAGGCAGGATAGACTGAACCATAACCATTCAGACAGTCTTCTTTACATACTGGTTCAAGTTGCTTAGATCCAAAATGGGTCTTAGGTCCCCGTTTTCTTTGGCACTAAGAAGAAGCAGGACTAAGTTCTGAATCCTATCTGTTTGGATGGGACCTCCTGGATGACTCTTTTTTTTGTAGCAACTTTCATATTTCCTGAGCTGCATTTTCCTTCTGACTGGGTGGAACATCGGAAAGTTTCTTTCTTTGGTCAGCAGGAGGAAAAGGAAAATGGTATGTAGTAACCTCTGGATATGATTCTTAGCACCCATGAATTTCCTGTGATACTTGTCCTGGCATCTAGGTGCAAGGAAAAATGACCCTTGACTGCCTCCAGAGGCAGACAGTTGGGCAACGCTTCAGCAGTACTGATAGGGCTTATTAGGAGGAGTCCCTGAAACCCTGATTCTGTGGACCACCTCTGCCTTTGGAGCAACATCAACCACTGAAACTGCTTCCTCTGCCTCTGAAAGAAGTTTCCCCATGCGAATCCTGAAAAGGCCCTTGAGACTTCCGGAACCATATCTTCTTACCACCTCACTGGTTTCTATAAAATGCATGCCGAGGGGTAGAAAACATGATTCCAATGGCAGACAGTGTCTTTATCTCTTGTTCACTGTGGGTAAACGTGTCTTTTACTGATGGCCCAAACAAGGAAGAGCCATCAAGGGGGGGGGGGCATTCATAAATGGCACCTTAAGGATTTTGCAAAGTCACATAGCCTCATCCAGGCATGTCTCCTAATATCTATGCCTGAACTGACAGCTCATGATGCTCCCTCCACTGCATGGGAGGTCAGCCTCATCGAAGCATTAAAAATGGACATAAGATTGACTAGCTGTGGAGAAACATTCTTGAGATCCTCAATAGACATGGACTCCGAGAGAGATTTGGAAAGTTCCTTCATCAAATCTGTCTGCAGACAAGTGAAATGTGCCAGGTAGTTCAATAATCTCAGCGCAAATGTAGCTGAGGTGTACACACACTTTCCAAATCTGTCCAGAGGTGCTTTTGTTCAGCGAGCTGCTTTTTAGTGGCTGCCACCACAACTATGCCATCTACTGGGATTCTCTTGCTCCAGTGGTATCTATCAGAAGGGGGGAAAACTTGTCCAGGTACTTGGGGATACGACTGACAGTGCCCAGCTCCTTTTAAGCCCAGTTGGAAACCAGGTCAATAAGTTCATCCACGGGGGGGGGGTCACCTAAGATGTAGATGGGTCAGCACCGAAAGCCTCCAGAAAGAATAGTTGTTTAAAATGTTACCATAACCACAGATGTCCTTCTCTTCCATGTTGCAGTATTCTAGTTGTGGGATTTCCTGCCCTCAGACGACTCATACGTCGGCTCCTATACAAAAGCTTTAGTTTGGCTGTTGCAGTGTGTGTTGGACGTCATACGTAAGGCCATAAACCAGGGGTCTTAAATGTGACATCTGCATGCACAATCCTCAGAACTTGAAGGCCAGCAAGCAGAGAATAAGGCCCAACAGGAGGGATGCCAGTGGTTTTCAGGTGTGTGACTTGGTGTGCTACTGTAGTATGTGTAGGCCAGGTAAGGGAAAATGACTTTGGGGAACTGGTGGGTTGGAAGGAATACTGCAACATGGAAGAGAAGGACATCTATGATTATGGTAAGATTTTACACAACTATTCTATGTCCTTCTATTCCTATGCTGCAGTATTTTAGTTGTGGGAACATACCACAGCTTATGCGGATGAGAGGGTAGTGGTAGTTGGAGGATTCTACAAATCCTTGCAAGATTGCCCTGGCGCATCCTGTCCGAGCTGTGGAAACTTGGTCAAGTTTGTAATGTTTGGTGAAAGTGTGGATAGTGGCCCATGTGGCTTCTTCCATAATGGATGCCATGTGTAGACCTTTCATGAAGGCCCTGGAGACAGCCACCGCTATAGTGGAATGGGCCTTTACTCCCACTGGAGGTTCCTTTCCCTGGTGGGAGTAACAGAGGCAAATAGTTTTCCTGATCCAGCATGCGATGCTTTGCTTCGAGACTGCCTTGCCCAGGGCTCTGGGATGAAAGGAGACAAAGAGTTGGTTAGTTTTTCTAATGGTTTTGGCCAGGTTGTACCTTAGTTTTCTGTGCATGTCCAGGGAGTGCAGAATCCTCTCCCCTTCATTAGTGGTGGGAGGGATAAAAAGTGGGTAGATGGATAGATTGGTTTAGAGACAAGTCATTGACAACCTTGGGCATAAAGGAGTGATTGGTTCTCAGGGTTACTCTGTCTTTGTGGAAGATGGTGTAGGAAGAACAGACCATTAAGGCCTGGAGCTCTGACACCCTTCTGGCTGACGTGATAGCCACCAGTAGGACCACCTTCCACGTACACATCTGTAGGGAAGAGGACCCAGCTGATTCAAAGGGATGCTGGGTTAGTTTGTCTAAGATGTAGTTAAAGTCCCAGGGCAGAGGAATAGGTTTCTTTGGTGGTCTAGTGTAAGACCCCTTTTAGGAACAGCTTTACGTTCAGCCTGGCTAGCAAAGGGGGGGGGGGTCAAGGGGTGGGCAGGCAGGCAGGCTGATATAGCAGGAAAGGTGTACTTTTACAGAAGAATAAGAGAGTCCACTTTTAATCAGTTGACACACATAAGACAGAACCAGGGGGACCTCAGCAGAGCAAGGGTCCCTTCCCTTGTGCAGACACCATTTAGAAAGTCTTTTCCACTTAGCCAGTTAAGATTTTCTGGTGGTAGGTTTCCTTGCCTCTCTTAGGACTGAAAGCAAGTCCTCTAAGTAGTGGTGTCTGAAGGGTATCAAAAGTCTATCACCCACAGAGTCAGGGATAACATCTGTAAGTGTGGGTGTAGGAGAGTTCCTTTGTCTCATGTTAGTAGGTCCACCTTGAAGGGTAACTTGAAGTGATTGCCCTTGGCTAGCTTGTGAAGTAGGGGGGAACCAGTGCTGCCTTGGCCAGTACGGAGTCACTAACAAGATTTTTGGTTTGCCCTTCTGTATTTTCAGTTGGACTTTCTCAATCAGTGGGAATGGGGGGGGAAGGCATAAAGGATCTTCCCCTCCCAAGAGATGCTGATAGAGGGGAGTAGGTTTTCGAGCAGAAGGTCTGCAGTTGCCTGTTCTGGGGGGAGGCAAACAGGTCTATTTGTGGAGCACTCCACCTGTGAACTATGTCTAGGAAGACCTCCCTGTTCAGCATCCATTTGTGTTGCGGTGAGAAGTCCTATTCAAGAGATCTGCTTGGTGATTGTCCTGTGAGAGAATGTAGGCTGCCTGCAGAACAAGGTTGTGATGAGAAGCTAGGTCCCATATCAGCAAGATTAGTCTGCATAGCTGATAGGCCTTTGTTCCTCCCTGTTTGTTGAGGTACCACCTGACTGTGGTGTTGTCAGTCACTATCAGGAGTACACCTGGAGCCAGCAGGGGAATAAATGCTTTTAGAGCCAAGAAGACCGCTGTCATTTCCCTGACATTGATGTGCTTGGCCTGTAGAGAGGGATGCCACTTTTTTTGACTCCTATAGGAAACCAGAGTTGCTCCCCAACCTGAATCTGAGGCATCTGTATGCATTGCTTGGGTTGGGATGGGGGTGGGGGTTATAGTGGGAGTCCTGGATTTAGTTGGACTTGCTGGATCCACTAGTTGATTTCTGTCTTTAGACAGGGAAGGAGGGAAATGACTTACTCTAAGTGATGTAGGTGTTGGGACCAGATGCTTTTGAGGTACACTGTAGCTTGCACATGTGCATTCTTGCTAGTGGTAACATGGGGATGGTAGCTGCCGTTAAACCCAGGAGACAGAGAAACTGCCTTGCCGTCACCTTCTGGGATAGGAGGGTTTCCTGCTAGTGGGAAGTCAGGGAGAGAACCTTGTCCTTAGGGAGAAAGGCCTTCATTTTGTCTGTTCTGATCCTGCAGTCTAGGAAAATCTTGTCCTGGGATCAGGGAGGATTTGGGAAGGTTGATGGTGAACAAGAAGTTATGTACTCACCATAATGTTTGATGTATGTAGTCCATCTCACCTCACATTCTTACCCGTGGGTTCGGAGCCGAATGTCGGCTCCGACTCGGCCATACTTTAGCTCGAAGTCTTTCAATTGGCTGGGCTAAGATGGTATCCCATGCTGCACTGCTCTCTATCCCCATATCTAGTTTGCTGTGAGCACCAGCACTCACTCTCCATGCATAACAACACCTAAGAAAGGAAGAACAAACCAAGAATGAAGGGAACTCGGAAACCAGGCCTAACATCTAGATCCTCCAGGATGGGGGAAGGCGGGGGGTAAGTAAGAATGTGAGCCGAGATGGATTACATACATCGAATGTTATGGTGAGTACATAACTTCTTGATGTTATGTAGTCCAATCTCGCCTACATTCTTACCCGTTGGACAGTGTCCCCAGCACCTAAATCCTGGGAGGCTCAGTGGAAAATACTCCTGAGCACTGTGAAACCAAAGGAAGACCTGCCTCTAGATACCACACCTAACGAGTAACAAAGGTGTGAGGAGATGCCCAAGAAGCCACAGCACAAATCTCATCCATAGACAATCTGGCCTGAAAAGCTGTAGACGTAGATACAGACCGGGTAGAGTGAGCCTTCACTCGGAATGGTAAATCTCTTCCCCCTGAAGTATAAATGAAAGAAATACAACTGGAAATCCACCTGGACAACGTGACTTTGGAAACAGGAGACCCAATTTTGTTTTCTAAAAATGAAACAAACAACTGATCAGATTTTCTGAGGTCCTTCATTCTGTGCAAATAAAATCGTAATTGTCTGTGCACATCTAACTGATTTTGAATTCTGCCTTGTTCGAGAACTGAGAAAAAAACACTGGTAATTCAATGGATTGGTTAAGGTCAATAACTGATGCTACTTTGCAAAGAAAGGAAGGATTTGGTCTGAGAGAAACCCTGTCCTTATGAAAAATCAAATAAGGTGGTTTCATTGATAAAGCTTGAAGCTCCAAAACACATCTGGCTGATGTGATGGCTACCAAAAAGACAGTCTTCCAAGTTAAGAATTTTAAATCACAAGTGGCTGCAGGCTCAAAGGGGGGGGGGGGGTGAAGTAAGACCCTGTAGAACAAAGTTTAAGTCCCAAGGCATAACAACAAAGTGCCTTTCAGGAAAGCCTTACAGAGTCTATGTGCCATTAGACTAGGTTCGTCTGCGACGTGAAAGGTAGAAATCATCGCCAACTGGACTTTAATGGTTGTGGCAGCTGATCCTTGGTTGAAAAGCATAGAAGGGAACTCCAATACTGACGAAATTGGAGCTGTGTAAGGGTCAATCTGTTTGTCATGTGCCCAGATGGAAAATCTCTTCCATTTGCTGTAATAAATCTTCCTGGTCGAAGGCTTATGAGAGGAAGATAGAATATGAACCACATCTGGCAAAAAATGATGAAGCCTAACTAATGATGGAAGTGGAGTAGCCAAGCTGTCAACCGGAGGGTCCGAAGAGAGGGATGGAGCTGCCCTGACATGTGAGTCAGTAAGTCTGGTTGTGGGCCCAGAATCCAAGGAGTGTCCATGAGATAGGGATGGAGAAAAGGGAACCAAATTTGACGAGGCCAGTGTGGAGCAATCAGAATCATTTTGCTTCCCAAAGATTGCGCTTTCTGAATAACCTTTGATAGCAAAGGAACCGGAGGGAAGGCATATAGTAGACTGGAGGGCCAATCGTGGACTAGAGCATCCCTGGGTGACTCCCCCTGAGGGGGGATAAGGGTGAAGCAGCTGCTGAATTTGGCATTGAGGGGGCTGGCAAAAAGGCTGACCCCACCTGCGGAAAATCTGCTCCACAACTTGACAGTTCAGGGACCACTCATGAGGCATCAGAATAGCTCTGCTTAGCCTGTCTGTGATCACATTGGACTTCCCTGGAATGTGCGTTGCTACCAGAAAATGTTGGGAAGACACTGCCCACTGCCACACTCGCATGGCCTCTCTGCAAAGGGGATATGACTTGGTTCCTCCCTGTTTGTTCAGATACCATACCACCAACATATTGTCTGAGTGGATTGCAATAGTCCCGAGAGGAAGAAAGCTCTGAAGTGCTTACAACGCTAGTAGCACTGCTCTCATCTCCAGGACATTGATATGCAGATGCATCTCTTGCCACGTGCCTTGGACTGTCCTGTCTAGATAATGCCCCCCCATCTGGGAGGCATCCGTGGTCACCGTGGCAACCGGAGGCGAAGGAACGAAGGGTTTTCCTGCATTGAGGTTGTCGGTATGAAGCCACCAACTGAGATCCTGTCTGCACCTGTCTGTGAGCAGAATAGGGTGAGAAAGTGGAAGACATTGAATAGACCACTGGGTGAATAGTAGCCACTGAAGGAGCCTCATATGTAACCTTGCCAGGGGAACTAACAATCATAGCAGCCATCGTCCCCAACAATTGGAGGACCAATCTTGCCTTCACTCTTCTCAGAGGGAGCAAGGCATAAATCTGTTGTTGTAAGACTCTGATTCTTTCCTCTGGTAGAAACGCCCGCATGAGCACTGTGTCTAATTCGACGTCTATAAAGGTGACACGCTGCAAGGGCAACAAGGCAGATTTTTCCCAGTTCAAGATGATGCCCAACTGTTGACATAGGTTGATAGTAGAGTCTCTGGTCTGAAGTAGCAGATGCCTGGTGGTGGCAGTAAGAAGCCAGTCGTCCAGGTATGGAAACACTTGGAATCCCTGATGTCTCAAGTGAGCAGTCACCACTGCCATGCATTTGGTAAACACCCTGGGGGCTGTGGTGAGACCAAAGGGCAGGGCTTGAAACTGAAAGTGACTGGCTCCCAGCTGGAAGTGTAGGTGACTTCTGGATGCCCTGTCCATCTTTATGTGGTAGTAATCATCCTTGAGGTCGCTGAAGCACATCCACACTTCTTTTCCCAACAATGGGAGAATAGATTGCAATGTGACCATTCGGAACTTGGACTTTTGCACATGGGTATTCAATCGGCTGAGATCCAAAATGGGTCTCAGGTCCCCTGTCCTTTATGGCACCAAAAAGAATCTGGAGTAAGTCCCTAATCCAATCTGGTCTGAGGGGATATGTTGGATGGTTCCTTTTTCTAGCAGCTTTGAAACCTCTGAAGCTGCGGAATCCCTTTGACTGGGTGGAACATCCAGGAATTTCTTGATTGGAGGGGGAGTTGATGAGAAGGGAATGATATATCCTCCTGAAATTATTCGTAGAACCCATTGGTCTTGGGTGATACCTTGCTGGGTCTCCGGGTATAGTGAGATGTGACCCCTGACTGGCTCCGGAAATGCACAGTCGGGTTCTCCCATCAGGAGCGGCGGTAGGGAGAACCATGAAAGGAATCGCAGTCTCCTGAGTTACGAGGGCTTCCTCTGCCCCTAGGGCGGCATCTACCTGAATAACCACCCCCTCCCCTGCCTCTGGAGGGGGACTCACCTTGTGCATCGGGGAAAAAACCTCTGTGATTTCTTGAACCACATCTTCCCACCCCTCTGGGCCTTGGTATAAGGCCTAGAGGGAAGGGAAAAACAGACTCCTACGGCAGACAGAGTTTTTCCCTCTTGCTTGCAACCTAGTGAGAGTGTCTTTCAACTTGATTCCGAACAAAGAGGAACCATCAAACGGGGTGTCGGTGAATGTAGACTTGAAGGCCTCCGCGAAATGACAAAGGCGCATCCAGGCATGTCTCCTAAGAGCGACTCCTAAACTTGCGGCCCTACTCACTCCCTCGGCTGCGTGAGAGATCAGCCTCATGGAGGAGTTCGCAACAGAATTGAGGGTAGACATCTGAGTGTTGACTTTCTGAGCCACTGCCTCAGAAACGTTACCCGTTATAGAGTATCTCCAAGCTCCTTTAGAAGATCTCTCTGGAGCCGTGTAAAGTGTGATAAGTAATTCAGTGAACGCAAGTAAAGGCCGCTGAAGAAAATGAACGCTTCCCGTACCGGTCCATAGTCCTAGAATCCTTGTTAGGGGGATTGACGGTGGAAGAAGTCTCAGCCAATTCCTTCTTGGTGGCCGCTGCCACCACCATGGCATCCACAGGGACCTCCCTTGGATAGAAATTCCTTATCAGAAGGGGCAGACAAAAATTTATTGGGTCTTCTGGGGGCTGGTTCCATAGAGTCAGGGGTTTCCCACACCCTTTGACAAACCAGATCCAGAAGCTCGAAGGGTGGAAACACCCAGGAGGCGGAGGGCTGAGCACCAAAGGCCTTCAGGAACACCGACTCCTCTTCGGAGGGGGCTTTGGATGGCCAGCCACTTTTTTGCTTCAAAATCTCTAGGATGTCAGAGAAAGAACATCCTCAGAGGATGACTTAGGGGACCCCTCCGATTCAAGGTCGATGTCTGACGTGAGAGACTCATCTTGGGAATCTATGTGCTTCCTCTTGCACGTTCTCTTTCTAGGTGGCTCCTCAGGCAAAAACTCTGAAGGGCCCTCAGAAATATGGGGACCACTCGTAGGGGTACCCTGAGGCCTTGGGGCTCTGCTCTCAAGAGATAGAGGGCAATCAGAGACCTGCACGAGTGCTGTAGGGGACAGAGTGACCGAACCGTATGATGCCGCTGACAACCTGGCCAGTGTACTCCGCATGGCCTCGAAAGCTCACCCTCCCGGGTCCAAAGATCGACCAGCCATGGAAGACCTCGGATCAGAAGGGACCAGGTCCGAAGCCGAGACAAGAGTCAGGCTTCCCCATGCCGAAGCACTGAGAGGGAGACTAGGAGCCGAGAGGTGTCCCGAAGCCTCTCCCTCGGGTCTGACCAAGGAATCCTGAGTCCTGAACCCTGTGGACGGCGCCAACGGGGTTGGAGCTGAAGTCAGAACTGATAAGCCAGGAGGGGCTGTTGGAACTGACCTAGGGACATCAAATGGAGCCGAGCACTCCGGCTCCAAAAGCTGAGATGCGTTAGGTGGAAGAAGTATCGATGTAGGTAGAGGGACTGGCTCCGGAGCTGACTGGGTCGGAGCCGAAAACAATTTAGCCAGTACCGGTGACTGAAGTCTCTGCACCACTCTATCGATGTCCACATTCGATAAGGTCCTGGAGGATTTGGAGGATAGGGAAGGAGATCGAGACCTCCTCTCTGAAGGAGAACTGCGAGGAGGGGATACCAGCCTAATGCTAGGCGACCGGCTCCAAACAGGCTCCGATAATATAGGAGCGAAGCAGGTTCCATAGACACTGACAATTCCTGAGTCCCCGTGGACAATGGAGCTGATGTCATTGAAGATTTAGCTGTCATCTCCGGCAGCTCCGAGGATACTGATGGAGCCGGGGATCGCTTTTTAGCCTTGGAAAATTTAGCTTTTGATGGAGAAGACTTAAAGCTGGAAGCACACTCCAAACCCCCCTCGAAGGAGGGTTTCAGAAGTCCCTTCAAAATCAATTTGTTCTTCCTTTCCTGAAGAACACGCGGGCTAAAAGCATGACAAAAACTACAGGATTCCTGGAGGTGAATCGCTACCAGACAGTACACACCAACAGAGTGTCCATTGGTGATAGACATCTTATAACTACACTTCATGCACTTCTTAAAGCCTGACTGCTTATGCTCTTTAGTATCTTTAGATATAGTCATCACCACAAAACCGAGAAACTAACTCAACAACCACACACCAACGGTCAATCAGCCACAAGCGCGGGAACAAAACAAACAGACAGTACACCACAAAGACCTCTAACTTAAACGGTCCTAGAACACAAGTACAAGAGGGAGGACTAATTCCTCTAATTTAAATGGTTTTAGCCCAAGGGAAATAAAGATAGCACACAAGGTAAGCAAGGGGACAGACTAGGTCCTCTAACTGAAATGGGCCTAGCCCGTGGAAACAGCTAGTGGGATACCACAAGAACACGCTAAAAAGAGAAAAACAACTTTTCCACAAACACAGTTCAAGATACACACACAAATAGCTATGAAAATAGCTTTTTTTGCAAAAAATGTCTCTGCTATAAAGAAGAAAAAAGTACTTAGCCACAGCCAGGAGTGAGACCACGTCTGAGCTACACAAGTGGCAAATGAGATCTGGGGATAGAGAGCAGTGCAGCATGGGATACGATCTTAGCCCAGACAATTGAAAGACTTCGAGCTAAAGTATGGCCGAGTCGGAGCCAACATTCGGCTCTGAACCCACTGGTAAGAATGTAGGCGAGATTGGACTGCATAACATCAGCATATTCTGCAGAAGGGACATGGTGAAGTGTAGGTGCCTTGACAGTCTCTCTCTCTCTCTGGACTCTGCCATTATCAGGATGTCATCCAGATAAGGGTAAATCTGGATTCCTTAAGTTCTGCAAAAGTCAATTGCTGGGGCTAGGCACTTTGTAAAGACTCGGGGGGGGCTGTGGATAACCAAAGGGCAAGGCAATAAACTGGAAATGAGAGGAAGGTCCAGAGAAATGCAGGAATTGTCTGGAGGAAGTCCTGATGGGTATGTGTAGGTAGGCCTCCTTTAGGTCAAGGGTGGCCATGAAAATTTTGGCTGGAATTCGAGGCAGCAGGGTGGGGAGAGAAAGCATTATGAAGGAGGGTACCTGAAGGTGAAGATTTAGGTAGGACAGGTCTAAGATGCGTCTCTAGGGCCCACCTTTTTTGGGGACCAGGAAAAGAAGGGAGTAGAAACCCTTTCCTTCTTGTCCTGAGGGGACAGGTTCTATGGTGCCTAGCTTTAGTAGGTCTGCCAGAACTTGTGGCATGAGATGGACCTGTTTTTTTTTTGGGGGGGGGTGGAATGTCTTTCCTGGGTGGTTTTTCTTTCCAGGAATGGAAGTACCCCTTTTAGATAATGGTTAATACCCATTGGTCTGTGGTGATGGATTGCCAAAGGGGGAGACATTGGGAAAGGTGTGCCAAAAGGAGTAGGTGGGCAAGGCAGTCACGTATTACTGGGGCTTCCTCTGTCCTGAAAGGATTATCTGGGTTGATGAGGTGGAGCAGAAGGTCTGATTGTGGAGGATCTTCTAGCCCCTCTTCTAGATCTGGAAGAGGAGGCTGAAGACTGAGGATTATGCCTCACAGAGGTGGCTTTAGCAGGGTAGGTCCTATAGTACTTGGGAATGGAGACACCAAAAGATGCTTAATTTCCTATAGTTCTTTACTTTTTTCCTGCAGATTCTTAAAGAGGTCTGCGGATTGTTTATCAAAAATGACATTGTGGTCCAGTGGGGCGTCCAAGATCTTGGACTTGAAATCCTCTGGTAGGTTATGAAGTCTTAGCCATGAATACTTCCCAAGGACACAAGCAGATGCTGCAGATCTGGCAGATGCTTCTGCAGCGTCATAGCTGCACCTGATGGGAGTGCCTGGCTACCTGTTGGGCCAAGGACAACTTGGAGGTAATGTCACTCTTAATGGGGCTGTCAGGCAAAGATGCCAGCATGGAGGAGGCTTGAGAAACTAAGTCTAGAGTGTACTTAGTCGTGTGGGTCTGATAATTTATGGCTCTGAAAGCCAAAGTGGATAATGTGTATACCTTCTTTCTCGTCCTACCCATATACTTGCTATCTTTATCAATGGATAGGAGGGAGGCAGGCAGCAGTCTAGATTGCTTATCTGCAGTGGTGGCAATCACAGCTGGATCAGCCAAGGGTGGATTAACCAAGAATTTCTGGTCCCCTGGTACTTTATAGAAGCAGTCAGGGCACTTAGGAGCTGGAGGCTGGGAGTCTGGGGCCTTAGAAGCAGAGTTGAAAGCATCCAAGTAAGCAGGTAGAACCAGAGGAACCACCAAAGGGGGATGGTGACTCTACTTGCAGAAGCTCAAAGCATCTTTTTTGTGTGTCAATCATTTGGGACGTATCCCATTTAAAGTAATCCTTCATCTTGGTGATGGTCTCACCAAACGTAATATCCTCACAAGGGGAATCCCCTTCCACAGAATCCTCAAGAGGAGAGTAATATTCCTGGGAAGAAGCAATCTGGGATGCATATGAAATGGAATCCTCTGAGGAAGAGAAAAAAGAATCCTGCTCTTCTTCCTCGACATGAGAGGTCATTGGTGGGAGGAAAGAGGCAGAAGCAGGCTTAGGGTTCAGTAGAGGCAGAGTGGAGGAGGCTGAGGCTGAAGGCCTGAGGGCCATAAAGGCCTGCATGAGAGATGAGGTGAAAGCCTGCCAGTATGGTATGGCTTCTGTAGAGGAGGAGGTATGCTTAGTTGTCTGATTCTTTTATGCCGGGGTGGAAGTAGGGAGTGGCCTGGCATTGGGTTTGGAGACTAATGCATCCAAAGTCTGGATTCCGGTCGGAGGTACCACTGAAAGTGGTTCCCCCCTCGACATCGAAGGTAGTCGTCTGGTCAAGCTCAGAGGATGTGCTGGTCATTGGCTGGGCCATGGCTTCCTCGAAGGAAGTTAGTCGATGGATCCGCCGAGCGCGCCTCAACCCCTAGATCAGCAGTTGGAGGTGGGTCGGGAGGTGGAGTGGCAGGCGATGAAGGCCTAAGAATCTTGGCTTTTTTGCATGGAGGTTCAGGTGCGGCCTCTGATGCAGGATCCATTCTAACGGCTAACCACTTAAGGCACTGGTTTTCAAGGTAGAGCTTTAAAGAGACCAGGCAGCTGCTAAGGGTCTTTGGCACAAAGGACTGACAAATTGGGCAGGAGGAGTGATCGTGATCCAGGCCTAAGCAAAAAACACACCTATCATGGGCATTCTTATGGGGTATCTGGCACCTGCACTGGCAATTTCCCTTTTTACCTGACATCAGCTAAAGGCTACAACAACCAAGCCTAAGCAATAATAATCGGCAAAATAAGAAAAATAGAAACCCAACGGGTTACTTATCTTTAAGATGCAACGTCTGTGAAGCAGCAATCGTACAATGTGAAGGTCATCTGCGGCTGAAAAGTTCTGAGGATTGTGCATACAGACATCACATTTAAGGCCCCTGGTTTATGGCCTTACGTGTGACATCCAACGCACACTGCAACAGCCAAGCTGAAGCTTTTGTATAGGAGCTGACATATGAGTCGCCTGAGGGCAGGAAATCCCACAACTAGAATACTGCAACACAGGAATAGAAGGACATACACTGATTCCTCAGGAGAAGGAGATTGGAAAGACCAGCCACCCTTCTGTTTGAGAATTTTGAGGATGGCTCCAAAGGAGATGTCATCAGGTGGGGATCGGGTGGATACTTCTCCCTCATCAAAATCAGTGTGTCTTCCATGAGAGATTCCATAGGCAAGTATATGTGCCTCCTATTACACATAGTCTTCCAAGGGACCTCTTCCTTGGGGTGTTAGGGAGAGGTATTGGCAGGGAGGGAAATCCCTCTGAGGAATATGTGGAGGCTTCTCAGAACTGGCAGACCCTGAGGAGCAAGAATGATGGCCTCAGAGTTTGGACCCAATGAGGGGTGTTGGTTAGTATCCGAACTAAGAGAGGATGGTGCTCTGTGCAAGAGGAAAGCCCTTTCTACCACTGCGGAAAGCTGATGGATGTGGAGAAACCTCTGCCCTGCCCTCCTTGGAGCTGAAGCTACTGAGGATGGGAGGTGGGCGGCATCCCCGGCTCAGAGCCTTATAGGGAGAATTAAACCCAAGCTGTCTAGGGCTGAGGCTCAGAGGGGAAGGGATGGATTCAATAAAGTTGGAGCTGAACCCAACCCCTCAGAGCTGGCACCGACCTCGTTGATCAAAAACCCACCCTGGTCCAAGGGGATCGGAGCAGGGCTGGTCAGGGACAGTGTCAAGAGTCAAGGAGGGAAGCTTCCTTGGATCCAATGCTGAATCTCTGCGATCTTGTATCCCAGGACTCCAAAGCCATGTGCCTGCCCAGAGAAGGAGAAAGAATCTGTTGTACAGGTGCACTCACAGATCCAAGAGGGGAGGAAACTGGGAGAACTCTCATCTAAATCTGAGCCCGGATAAATCTCCCCATCATCCTGTCCATATCTGGACTCTGTCAAACTCCTCAAAGACCTGGATGATGCTGTGGTTGCTGGTCTGGAATGCTTCCTTAATGTCTGTAACAGCTGTGAAGGAAGGACAGGAGAGACCAGTATTAAAATGTACTCTGGCATACGAACACTACTGGTCAGACCTGAAGGTTTAGGAGCAGAGAAGGAGGTAGAAGGTAAAGGGGAACTCACTGTCGGGGCTGAGCCAGTCAGATCCAAGGAGGGCTGTGGATCTAAGGACTGCCCGAAGGACTTCGGATCTGAAGAGGTTGGATCTGACACTGTTCTGAACTTCTCTGCAGGATCCAAGGAAGCTATTGGAGATTTTGGAAGCGGTCTTCTCCTGGGAACTTGCAAAGCCTTGGAGGGGGTTTGAGCCTCAGTAGAAGCTGAAAGCAAGCCTTTTAAGATTAGTTTATTCCTTCTGTCGGACAGCACCCTTGGTTTGAAAGTGGAACAAACAGCACATGGGGAGTCAAGATGGTCAGCTCCCAAACTCACTTCTTGTGGGTATCAGAGTTAGGGATTTTATGTCCATATAAAGTGCACTTCTTGAAACCTGTTGGTTTCTGACATCTTAGTGAGGAAACAGTAGACCCTAACAAGGAAAGGAAAGGGTTACACAACTGCAATCTGAAGGGATTAACAAAGCACTAGAACACACACACTGTAGAATAGTGTGTGTGTGTTCTATCTTTAAGAAGTGTTTCAATGTTGGCATGTGCAAATAGCAAGCATGTGCTAGCTTCAGTGCCATTTTGAGAATGCAGCCAGAGAGAGTATGTATGAGTGTAAAAGCTAGTTTGTATACAAGTTTATCTAAGCTAAGGTTATTAAGTCTCAATCCTGATGTGTTTGTACATAATAAAACTGCTTGAACAGAACCCACAAAGACTTGTTTATTTTATCCTGACTGGATGAGTGACATGGTGTCAGAACCAGGATTCCAGAGACTGCCTTTCAGAGCTACGAGGTGGAGTTAACAGTGAAAGTAAACCAAGAGAAATGAGCACAAAAAACTGCAAGAAGTGAACCAAAGGTAATGAAAACAGAGAACAATTTATTTTATAAAAAAGATAAAATGGAGCATTACAAGGGCACAAACTGCATCATTAAACAAGTAAGAGGCACAAAAGGTTTATTAATTAAACAGAATGTTTAAAATTAAGATACTCGATACAACTATCAGAAAAGCACATAAAGGGTTCGGAATTGCAAAATCGGCATGTTTAGGATAAAGCGGGCACAAGAAATGTATAATGGGCATGGAAAAAGATTAAATAAACAAAACTAATATAAATAGGGCACATTAAGCATAAATAAAGTAAGGTGACTGCATGTTTATGTCAAAGTACTGTGTTTTGGCATAACTACTACTTTGCATTGGATAACTCTAATTATGCCCCGAATACAAAATATTTCAAAGTGTATGAAAGTGCTTATTACTGTGCATTTATTCCAAAGAGTTTGTCAGCAAAGTGCAACTATTTTGCGAAGTATAGTCAAAATACAACCACTTCGAAAAGTTTCTTGTGCTGGGTGTACCTATTTGCAGAATGCCACCATTACAGAATGTTTCTTGCACTGTAGAGAGTTATTTGGCAAAGTACAGCCATTTTGGAAAAGTTTCAATGTGCCGTGTACTGTTTGTTTGCAAAGTGCAGTTACTTTGGAAAGCTCCTTACACTAATAAGAGGTGATTTCTTACAGTTCAGTGATTTCAAGAGTATTATAGTGCCCCAGAGACATATTTCGCAAAGTTCAGTTATTCAGAGGCTTTTGATGCTATTGGGCATAGTCAGAAGTACTGGCATAAACTTCTGGCATATGTGTGTGTGTTTGTACATACTTGCAAAACCTTTGCTGATGTGTTAATATAGCAGACGGATTTAGAAAACCATCACCATTGGTGTTTGATCAGAATATTGCAGAGAATTGGAGAATATCTGAGCAAGGGTATGATATTTTTATACAAGCAGTTTATTTTGACAAAGATGCATGGACCAGGCCATTAATTTTGCTAAACCTAGCTGGGTCAGACACCATTGAGAGACTGTTCATTTGTGTATGCACCAGCAGTATACGAGGGAGGTGAAAACCATCATACTGTTGTACAGGCTAAAACAAGGGAAGACCCCAAGTGTCTGAAGTGCAAGTTCAGGGAAATGTGTAACCTCTACACAAATATTACATTAGAGAGGCATTTGTTTTACACAAGAGATCAAAAACCAGGGGAAACTTTTGCAGCTTACATTACTGACTGGAGAAACAAAGCTAAAATGTGTTGATTTGGTGACTTAAAAGATGAGTTAATAAAGGACAGGCTTGTGTCTGGTATTAATAATGCTGCAGTGAGAAAGATTTTGCTTTGCGACAGTGATTTAATGCTGAGCAAAGCTACTGAGATTTGTTAAATCCATGAAGTTACAGAAAGGCACAAAAGTATACTTGCAAGTGATAAGAGCATGGTTCCAGCAGGCTCCAGCGCAAATGTAGACAGCATGCAACACGTGGCTAGCAGAAACAGGCCTAAGCACATGGGACCTGCCACCCCTGCAGGATCCCCAGGTAAAACCCATAGTTTTCCATCAAGTTCTAAGAAAAAGAGATGCTCAGTGCCGTACAAGGGGGAGTCAGCAAAACCCAAACCCAGACTTATTAACTGTCGCAATTATGGTGTCAATTATAAGTCTAAAAGAGAAAAAATGCTTAGCACTTGGTCAGCAATGCTACAAGTGTAAAAATAAACCTCACACAGTTATAAAGAAGGGTCACTTGAAAAAGCAAGTTCATCACATGAGCTGCAATTCTACTATCCGCGTAGATGGTGCATCAGTAATTGGTGAAATGGTTGATGCAGTAAATTTGCTGGCAAAGAATGAAGTGTTTGGTACTATCCAGATAAATGGCAAATCCACCGAACTTAAAGTAGACACTCTCAAAGTGTAATGTTATGTCAGCAGACACATTTACTAAAGTGAAAACTAATGAATAACTCAATGTGGCTAGTTGTGTGAAACTTGTTGCTTATGGAGGTGAAGAAATTCAAAACAAAGGCTCAGCAGTGCTTTCATGTTATTTGACTAGGAACTGTTACAGCTTGTTACTCTGTGTAGTCTGAAAACCTGTGCAGTCATTATTGGGTCTCATAGACAGTTTGAGAATGAATTTGCTTTCTTTTACCAAAGTTCATCATATAAACACATATCCTAGTTAAAGTTTTATTGAAGCCATTTTCTCAGAGTATGCTGTTTTTGATGACAAGTTGAGCAAACTTCTAGATGTGTACTCTATGAAGTTATACTCAAGAGGTCAGACCAGCAAGAAAAGTTCTGATAGCTGTGTACAATAAAGTTAAATCTCAGTTGGATAAAATGGTGCATCAAGGTGAAATTTGTCCAGTCACAAAACCAACTGAATGGGTGTTGTCTATGGTAGCAGTCCACAAGAAAGGCTCAGACAAATTCAGAATATGTATTGACTCAAGAGATTTGAACAAAGCGTTAAAGAGACTGCATCATCCAATGTGTGCAGTCGAGGAAGTCGCAGCCCTAATACCAAACACCACTGTTTTTTCTGTCTTGGATGCAAAAAAAAAAAAGTTAATTTTGGCAAGTGATGCTTGATCAAAATCCTCATTACTGACTAATTTCAGTACCCCATATGGCAGATACAATTCTTCAGGATGCCATTTGGAATGGCAGATACAATTCTTCAGGATGCCATTTGGAATAAATTCTGCAAGTGAAGTCTTTCAGAATGCAATGAAGCAAATTTTTTTCAGGTTATCCTTGTGCCATAATAGCAGATGATTTATTGGCAGGAGGCACTGGTGAAGCAGAGCATGACAGAAACCTTAAGAAAGTTCTAGACACAGCACGTGAAGTGAACTTGAAGCTCAGTCCTCTGAAGTGTAAATTCAGACTACCAAAAGTTATATATGTAGGTCATTTATTTACTCACACTGACTTGCGAGCAGACCCATCCAAGCAAGCAGCCATTCTTGAGATGCCAGCACCAGATAATGTTCAGACTGTACAACATTTTCTTGGTATGGTCAACTATTTAGGCACATTTATACCAGACATCAGTGAGTTGACAGCACCTTTGAGAGAGAGAGAGAGAGAGAGATGGCGTGCAAAAATGTTATATGGTCTTGGTTGGAACAGCACCAGAAGCCATTTGAAGACCTTAAGCAGAAAACTGCCACCCCACCTACATTAAGATAATATGATGTCAATAAACCAGTAATTCTTTCCTGTGATGCTTCAAAATTTGATCTTGGCACAGTTATTCTTCAAGAAGGCAGACAGTTAGCCTATGCATCTAGAACTCTTACCCAAACTGAAATGCAATATGCTCAGATTGAGAAAGAACATTTGGCAATAGTATTTGCATGTTCAAAGTTTAATGATATCTATGATCGAGCTATTCAGATTGAAACTGATCATCAACCTCTAGTTACTATTCTAAAGAAGCCTATGCATTCAGCTCCAGCGAGATTACAAAGAATGATGCTCAAATTGCAAAAGTACAAATACAAAATGGTCTATACAAAAGGCAAACTTCATCTGGCTGATACCTTCTCCAGATCACTCAGAAATACAATGGAACTGCTTAATGCAGAGAACTTTGACGCCATGGAAGTACATAATTTTTCTACCACAAGACTTGAGGATCTGCGAGATCATACAAAGACTGATCCTATATTGCAAAAGCCCAATCACTACATTAATGCTGGACGGCTGTCAAAGCAATCTAGTATACGGCCTGAAGTGCAAACTTACTTTCCTTACAAAGATGAGATGTTGATGGAACATGGCAGATGGCATTATTTTCAAAAGTCCTAGAATTGTTGTTCCTGCATCCTTACAACATGGCTATATCCAGATTTTGCATTGTTTTTACCCAGGTTCCCAAATGAAGAGCAAGAGAACTAGTATTTGGGCCTTCTCTAGTAAGACATTGATGAAGTACTTTCTTCTTGTTCAGTATGTAATAGTACTAAACCGCATTTGCAAAAGAACGACTTCAACTATGTTCCTGATCTACCTTGGCCAACAGTAGCCACTGATATACTTGAGTGGAACAATCAACATTACTTAGTGTTGGTAGATGCTTATTCAGACTGGTTTGAGACTGATTTATTACCTAATCTAATGCCCACTGCTGTCATCACCAAGTTGAAACGTCATTTCTCAGTCCATGGTAGTCCACACAAAGTTATTTCCGACAATGGTACCCAATTTAGGAGTCCGTTGTTTCATGGGACCTTGTACGTCACTAGTAGTCTAGAATATCCAGTCAAATGGACTGGCAGAACGTGAGTACAGAGTGCAAAGCAATTACTTGAGAGGTTAAAGTATGACAATACTGATGTCTTTTTGAATTTACTTAATCTCAGAAACATACCCCGTGATGATTGGCTCGCGTGCTCAGAAACTTCTATTTAGACAAGCCAAAACAACACTGCCTATTAGTTTCAATTTGTTGAGGCCTAAAGCTAAGAACAGAACAATTACAGCCCAATTATTCAGAAAGTGTTCTTTCCAGAAGTCCAGATATGATAAATTGAGCAGATATCCTCATCCGTTGAAAGGAGAGACAGTGAGGATACAAACGGTGAAAGGTTTTGACTGGATTGGTCAAGTAACAGGCATATGTACCGAGCAGAGATCCTACTTTGTAGAATCTTAGGGTGTGGAGTACAGGAGAAATCGCAGACATCTTCCTGTACCAGAATCGATATCACAGCATTATTTCTGTGATACAGACTTTAGATCTCAGACTAATCCAAACAATGTTCCTGTTTCAGAATGTATTTTAATGTCTACTTCCATTCTTGAGATATTCCCGATGTCCCTAAAGTTGAACATTCAGCAAAGACAACTCCAGCTGCTACACCTAATTCTAATATTTATGTCACACGATTTGGTCGTATTTCCAGACCTAGTGTGAAATACACAGCAACCTGGACATAATTGTCTATATGTATTTAGTTCTGTATAATTGCACGACAAAGAATTATTTATGTTGATTGCATGTCAATTAATGTCATCAATATTGCATGACATTTCTCAAAGAGGGAGGATGTAGAATAGTCTGCATTGTATCTTTTAAGAAGTTTTTCAAGGTCAGCACGTGTATATAAATAGCAAGCATGTGCTAGCTTCAGTGCCATTTTGAGAGCGCAGCCAGAGAGTAAGCATGTATGAGTGTAACGGTGTGTTTACAAGTTTATCTAAATTAAAGTTATTAAGCCTCAATCCTGATGTGTTTGTACATAATAAAGCTGCTTGAACAGAACCCACAAAGACTTGTCTACTTTATCCTGACTGGACGAGCGACACACTTTTTCTAAAGTATGAAACTTTAGTCCCTAAGGGACTTAATACTGAATGTAACTGGAGGGTTTTAATTGGGTAAATGTTTTGCAATGATATAATTGCTTTAGTTAATTCACTAAATAATTAAAAGAAATTGTTTTGTATATAAAGGATGTGTGTTATTTGTGTTTTTTTATACTCTGAAAAGGCTTTTTAGCTGAAGCACTAACAGATTTTACATGGATAAAATACTGCTGTTTAGAAAACTGCTTGGTGGATTCCAGGTCGCATGTGATCTGTTGTTGCTGCATCTGATAACTGGTTCTACTGTGGTTTCTAAACACTTTTTTTTTTTTAACCTATATATAGATATACATGTATAAATAGAAAAGGGAGATACCTAATATATTGCCAGAAGGAGGTAAAGTACCAATAGTGGTATGAAAAGCAAGAGCAACAACCGCTAGAGAAAGGGAACAAAAGCCCTAATGCCAGCAACAGCTAGAGGGAGGAAAAAAGGCAGCTACTACGGTAACAGTATAGAGAAGAAACTGTACACACAGGATTTTAAGAAAAATTACCCAAAAAAGATATTTCTTAATGCCTGAGAAAGATAGTCGGTCTTACAATGATGGCAGCAAACGAGATCTGAGGGGTTGGAGACAGAACAGACAATTATGGGTAGAGGAAGGAGTTTGAAAACTGGATCCGAAGTCTTGTACATGCAGCCGATTCAGATTCAAGGATCAGTTCCTAGACTCTTTTGTGAGGAAGAATGAAAAGGACGTCAGATCAGGTGGTTCTCAGGTAAGCAAACCAGAGAAAGTCCCCCATAGGCATAATATCTTGTCCCAAACATGATAGGTTTTAATAAAAATATATATATTTTAAATTAAAAGGTTGTTAATCAAAAATTTAACTTTTCCACACAAAAATTTAGACAATACCAACATGACAGTTTCTTCCAAATAACAAGACAATCCCAATCACGGTTTATTAGTGACCAGTAAAATATTCTGACAGAAAATCCCACAAGTTGTCCACATAAATTTCAAGAAAAATATGAAGGCTTTGCCCAACAGGAAACTGCCCAGCTCTTGAAGGATTGCTAGTTGACAGACAAAATCACAGGTCCCACCAAAGAAGTGCACACTCTGGTGTCAAAAAAGCTGTTAATTGTTTTGGAATTCCAAATGCCTTTTATATGGAGTGCCTTGTGCACGCCTGGCAGTTGGAGGGTATCCATAGTTCTGGGAAGCTGGCTGGTGCAGGGGGCAAGAGTCGTATAGGTTAGGCTACTGCAATGATGATCCATGTACTGAACAACATAAGGAAATGATTGCTAGAAATAAAAGCCATATGCAAATATATTCATTATTCATCAACCCCATGCAGCCACACTGCTGGATTGGCTGAGTTACAATAAAGTGTTGAAAATGGACTCTTGTGAAACTTTACTAATTGTAGCAGATTCTCAGTCTGTTGATGTGTTGTTGCTGTTACAGCTAGATGCATCTCTTTTTGATCCTTTTACGCAACAGACATCATTCTATGCTGTTAAGACTTTTGGCAAAACAATAAACACACGTAGTACGTTTCACTGAAGTAAAGTATGTTGTATCATTCTCTGGCTGCTGCTATTACAGCTGCTTACAGTGCTCCCATTTCCCTCAACTTTACAACCCCAAAATGTGAAACAAATGTTATCTGGACATGGTAGTTAAGCAGGATCTACTGGCACCTGAATTTAACGATGTGATCATACTACCAGAACAGACATACTGCATCAACAGCAAAATAACTTCTGTGCTATGCAGCTTCTCAAGAAAAATTAACAATAAACACTTAAAATACTTTATTTTTGAAGTTAGCTGACAAATTACACATCCAATTTGCATCACGGTAATAGGCAAATTAATACAACTCCTGTAATAATATTCTTTTTAATTAACCGTGTCACAGAGAATCTGAATAAATAAATAACGATACAAAGCCTAAGTTATGTACAAAAGTGTCAGGCTGTTATGTTTACAAACTATATACAAAAAATGTAAACAAGCAAAGCAATAGGCCTTCAAACAACAAATCTGTTATGTTTAAATTAAAAAAGTGACTAGTGTAACCGTACAATAAACTCTGGTTACTAAACTAACCAGTAACAAAATACTGGAGGAAAATATTCCTAAATGCTTTAGAAACCTGTTCTCATCTTGCAATTTTACACATCCTGGAGAAGATTTTCTTTAAGGTTTATGTTAATTCACATTCTGCTACCGGTCTATTTTTATTGACATATTGGAAACATTTGTTTATAGATACTACTAGGGGTGCATCAGTCATATTTACCAAGCGAAGTGTGCTTTCCTTTCTTTACTACATAAATCTGCAAGATTTGCAGCCCAGTAGTCTATATCAGTAATTTTTCAGTAAAATTGCCACTTTTCTTTTTTACCTGGACATAGCACTGTACACTTCATTTCAAACAATATAATTATAAAACAAGATCTTCTGACCTAGAGTACTAAAGAAAGTATGCATATCAACCATAATTCCTGATAATGCAAGACCATCTTCATTCAAAACAGTGTCTTGGGGGTAAAACTCAACTATGAAAACCTAGTGTTTTTTTTTCTGTCAATAAACTCAGCACCATGGTAAAGTGCTGCAAAGTGAGAACTGCTCAAACTGCATGGCATGGCAAGGATGACAACTTGACCTACTGCTACTTATGGAGCATAAAAAAACAGTGGTGACTTACAAATGAATGATCAATATCTTAGAAAATGCTTTTACAACTTAATTATTAACAAAAATTGAGTTGAAGGCTTTCACAGGACGGCATGTTATCTACAGAAAAGATGTTTCCTACATCATGGAGAACATAAGCTGCCCCCTAGGATTTGGCCTTAACTACTGGGTCACAGTACAGACCTTAGGTGAAATGATTTACTTCAAGAAAAGAGCTAAAACTCACACAGAGGAAAATCCACTCAAGATACTCCTGGCACAAGATCAATGATCATCACAGTTGTCCAGGACACAAGTTTTGCAAATAAAATGAAACAGACTAGACATACTCATTTTAGTTCAAGTAAGAAGAGGGAAAACTTGATATCAGCACCTCCTTTAACCTATATGGGCTCTCAGCTAAATTTGTATTTGCCAATACAAACTACTGACAAAACCTAAGACGTGGTGGTTCCATGGCACACACAACAAAGGCATAAATGCAGCATCTGCAACCCTAATTCACAAGGCAAGCTCATACAATGCAGGATCTTGCCATGGGAGATGGGGCTGAGGGGCCAGTACCAGTCTTTTTTGTAACCCTAATTCACAAGGCAAGCTCAGACAATGCAGGATCTTGCCATGGGAGATGGGGCTGAGGGGCCAGTACCAGTCTTTTTTGTAACCCCTCACAGGATCTTGCCTAATGGCTCCACTACTGACAATCATCCCAGTCATTCCAGGAGCAAATGAGCTAGGCATTTCCAGGCTAGGACACAGCCTTATGGCCCATTTGCTCCAGCCCAGGAATCCAACTCAGCCCTTTCACTGGTGAAAACCAGTAGTCTAGGTCTCAAACAGCAATGAAGGCTGAGTATGCACAGAATATTGTAGGCAGTTCTGGGTGTCTGTGGTGTCATACAAAGACCAGCACCACAGGGTTATGTAGTCTAAACTTGCATAAAGGATGAGAACATGTGGATAATAACTGACTACTGTCACTTCTCTTTCATGGAATAAAAATGAAGTTACAATAAGGAATTCCTCTCCCTTACAAAGGGTACCCCACACCACTCCTAGGTAACACGAGGGCACATAAATAGGTCAGGCAAGGGGGTAGGGCAGCAAAGTTAATGACTGACACATAGACAGAAACCTGAGACAAGATGCATAGCTCACCATGGAAGTCCTTAACTTCACCTATAAGGCAGCAGACTATGAAATGTAGAGTACCATGTGAGAAGTTCTTTTGTGCAAAAAACAGTTGTTTGATAAAAAATTTTAATGAATGAAATTGCTGCAAAAGGGGCAAAATTCTCCTTCCAAAAATTTCACCTGCATTGTCCATCTTCATTTCTATTAACCTATAGGTCTCTGTTCAGCTCCTCAGAACAGATTGGCCACATTTCTACAGTTTGAGGTTCCTGACTTGAGCTCTTCCCTATACCCACAATAGCCCCTCCACCAACATACCTCAGATTGAGTTTGCCCAAAAAGTAGAGCACTTAAAAATATTAACACTGGAGAAAAATACACAAATTTATAAGCTAAACAACATTAGGAGCTCAACATAAAGAGAAAATTCCACTGAACATTCAACCAGGCTTCCCAAAGACTTGGATCGGGATGGAAGGATGAACGGACATCCTTAAGTAGTGACTGCAGGGTAAAGCCACCAAAGTAAAGATTCCTTGCACACTCACGAAAGTTTCATGGGAGGACATGGAGGATTCCTGAATAGTGACCACTGGACTGCTAACATCCATTGTAATATGGGTACGAGAGTTATAGTGGCTACCATAGAACTCAATACCCTGAGTACTAAAATTGCTGGAGTCTGAGGTTTAGAATTTGTCTGATGTGAAATTTGTTACCCTGTCTGCTGTCAGATAAGGACAGGATGTCCTTGCTTCCAACTGAGCCTCAATAAAATTTATGACGAACTGGATCCAACTGTTCTTTCTGCCTGTTGACAGTTATCCCTAGTTGAGGCTAGCTGTAGTAAGTAGTCTGTGGCTTGAATGAGTAGATGCCTAATTGGAGCAGTCAGAAGCCAGTCATCCAGATATGGAAAAATCTGGTAGCCCTGCAGAGATATGCTGCCACCACTGCCATGCATTTGGTGAACACCCTGGGGGCTGTGGTGAAACCAAACAGGAGTGACCTGAACTGGTAGTAATTGGCCCCCAGCCTGAAATGTGGGAATTGCCTGGAGTGTCTGCCCATTTTTTTACAGTAGTATGTGTCTTTCAGGTCCACCGAGCACATCCATTCGTCCACCTTCAAGAGAGGCAGGATGGATTGGATTGTGACCATCCTGAACTTCATGTGCTTTATCCAGTTGTTCAGACAGATCAGATCCAGAATAGGTCTCAGGTCTCCCATCTTTTTTTGGGTACTAAAAGAATCTGGAGTAAAAGCCCTGACCCAAACTGATCAGGGGGTACCTCTTGAATGACTTGTTTAGGCAAAAGCTTTTCTATTGTGTGTGCCATGTCCTCCCTCTGATTGGATGGAACATCGGGGAGGAAACGTTTTCTCTTGGAAATCTCCAGAAAGGAAATGGAAGTATTCTTTGGACATGATACTCAGCACCCATTTGTCACTTGTGATGGCTTCCCTGGCTTCTGGGTACAAAGAGAATCCCCCCCCCCCGACTGCATCCAGAGGAGGACAGTCAAGCAACTGTTCAGGTTCACTGGAAGGTCTTGTCCTGAGAGATTTCCTGTGACACCTGATTTTGCAGATCCCCTCGGCTGTCTGGGTGGCATCTTCCATTCTGATTATTACCCTCTCTGCCCTGGGGGGGGGGGAATTCTCCCAGAGTGCCCTGAAATGGACCCTATGACTTCCGAAACCACATTTTTTTTTTACTTTCATGCTGGTTCCTGGAGAAGGTCCTTTCTGGGGTATAGAAACATATTCCGATGGCAGACAAGATCTTTCTGTCCTTTTAACTCTGGAAAAGAGTCTTACGAAAAGTTGATCCAAAGTGGAGCCATCAAAAAGGGCGTTAATAAAAGCTCGTTTGAAAGGCTCCGCAAAAATGCACAGCCTCATCCAGGCATGACACCTCATGCCACTGCCTGAACTGGCAGGCCTAGAGGTACCTTCTGCAGCATAGGAAATCAATCTTGTGGATGCATTGGTTAGTGACTGAAGGGTGGTCAGTCTAGAGGAAAATGTTTTCTGATCCACAGTGGACATGGACCCTGGGGTCGAGCTAGAAAGTTCCTTTACTAAGTTCCTTTGTAACCTCGTAAAGTGGGATAAATAGTTTAACTCCCTCAAGGTGAACATTTGCCAAGTCTGTCCAAAGCTCAGGATTCCCTATTCAGGGAATGGACAGGGGAGCTCTCCTGGGCAAGCTCCTTCTTGGTGGCGTCCACAACCATGGCATCTACGGGGATACCCTTGGCCCAAAACAGCTGATCTGCGAGGGCACTTAGAATCTTGTCTGCTTGTTTCGGGATTGGTTCTACTGTATCCATCTCTTTCCAAGTCCTGGAAGACACCAGCTGAATCATTGGGTTGACCGGGGGGGGGCGACGACATCCAGGTAGTAGACTGGCCAGACCCAAAAGCCTCCCACACCACCAATTCACTGGGAAGTGTTCTGGGCTGTCCAACCACCCCACTGGCACATGATTTCTAAAAAGTCTCCAAAGGAGACGTCATCGAGTGGCGACTTTTGGAACCCCTTCTCCTCACAATCTGTGTCCATGGTGACCAATTTTGTAGAGGAATCAATATGTCTCCTTTTACACAGCCTCTTCTGGGGGACCTACTCTGAGACACTCCAGGAAGGTATTGGAAGATGCTAGGGGTTCTGCAGGGGGAAGATTGTGGAGGCTTTAGGGGAATGGCTGCCATGCAGCAGAGTGGAGACCTTGAGCACCAAACCAGAATGAGGAGGGGGAGGTACCATGGCAGAAAGCGCCAAGGGTCTTATTGGCTGGGAGAGAGTGCTCTCCACCACTTCAAAAGCTGAAGGCCTCTGACCCACCAAAAGCTGTTCCACTGCAACCAAAGCCACCGGAGCAGACACCTTCTGGAGAGCTCGAGCCCCCTGCTCTGAAAGGGGAGTCTGAGCCAAGCTGTTGAAAGTTGAAGGCCCAAGGGGAAGGGAAGGCTCCGAAAGCTTTGAAGTTGATGCCCTCCCTCTGGAAACGACCGAGATAGTACAGCTCAGAGACACGCTCAGAACCGAAGTCAAAGGAGACGAGTGTGTGGGGAAATAGTTTGAGATGAAGAGGAAACCTCTATCGGCACTGACACCTCAGCACTAGAGACTAACAGCATCAAAAACTGCAAAACTGAAGGGCGGATCTGAGAAGGAGCCAAAGTTCAGAAAGGTGAAATCCTTGCTTAACCAAATGTGGATAGAGCAGACAAAAGCCCCATCTGAATCTGGGCCTCGAGGAACTGCCACATCAGTCTGCCAATGTCTTTGGAGGATAGGCTCTGAGAAGACCTGAAGGAGGCTGATGAAGTGGATCTGGAAGATCTCCTGGGGAATGAAATCGGGACCTAAGAACAAAATAGGCACTGACACAATTGGAGCTGGTGAAGGGACGCTTGGCCCCAGGACAATGGAGGGTGACTGGGGTAGATGGAAAGAAGTCAGAACTAAGCCTGGCACTGACTTGAGTTGGTTCCAATAATTTTCAGAGCCTTCTTAGGAGGCTCAGAGGAAGGCTGAGCGGGAGAGTGATGCCTGCCCTCCTGGGGCTACCTAAGACTTTTAGGAAGGAGTTGAGACCCTGAAGTTGACGGCACCCTCGAGCTGGAGGAAGTAGGAAGCAACCTTTTAAGAACCAGCTTGCTCCTCCTGTCTGCCACAGCCTGGGGGTGAAAAGCCTGACAAATGGAGCAAGGGGCCTCAAGATGGTTAGGCCCCACACAATAAACACACTCCCTGTGGGCATCCAATAAAGGAATCTTCTGCCCACAGGAAGTGCATTTCTTAAAACAGAGGTTTTTGCAAGACATATCAAGAACAAAAGATAGAAAAGGATGCAGAGAAAAGAGATTAAAGGGTAGAACAGGTGGGAAGGAAGACTTTTTTTTTTAAAAACAAAGTTCTAACTAAGAGAAAAAGAGTGGAGATAATATGCAAAGGAGTTATAGACAAAGGCACTCACAAACCACAAAAACTGAAAATTCTCTGGAGAAGCTCACAGCCACAGGAACCCGTTGCTGATGCGAAGAAATACTGTTACATTAGAAAAAAAAAAATAATATCTGATATGAGAAACATATTGCTATGCAATATTTTGTTTATTTATGGCCCCCACTGTCTTCCAGTCTCCAGCCACCTCTCGACCAAAGGACTTATTCATCTCCATTATCAAGATAAGAGTCAGCTGGAAGAGGCCATCATTTAGGTAGCCAAAAGTGTTCCAACCTTTTTCTTGCAGAGAGAAGTGTAGTCACTGTACTGCCAGGAGTGCAAACAGGAAAGAAGAGTTCATGCAAGGCTAGGGGGCATGGGTATTGAGGCCTCATACCTCACAGCAGGCAACATGCATTTGTCGAGGTGCAGAGATGTCTCACTGAAAAAGGGGCACCACATAGGCATGTCACCATAGGCAAGGGGAAATTCACTTCACAGTTTTGCATTTAAATTGTGTGAGCACACACTGTCTTGTTCTGTTCTCCGATTCATAATCTATCCATCTCAAATCTTAAAATTAACCTTTTGTTTAGTAGCCAAACTGAGAAAGGAAAATGAACTACCAGTTCAAACAAGTCTTAAGGTTCCTGGCTAACGTTTATTTATTTTTTTTATTCTTGTTAAATTTAGCACAATATGCACAAGATATAGATGTGCTTGACTGATATGGATTTAACCAAATTTCAATTAGATCAAAAAACAGCCAGTGGTTTTGGTGAGATTCCAATCCTGTGAGATAGTTTCCTTTTACTCCACAGCTGCACAACTTAATTTTATTTACAGTAACTGTAAAATGGATTACTATGGATCCCATGCACTGTTGCCAGCATCCCGAGTCTTCCCTAAACAGACTAAACTATTAAAAACAACTGTAAAAATTACTATGTACCTAATATATGTTGAAAGAGGGTATTTTGTACAAAGCTGTGTCAAGATCAATGCCTGCAATGTCAAACAATATGAAAAAATAGTGGACTGGCTTTTCTGTGAGCAGCAGAAAATAACTGAGTAAGGGTACACAAGGCAACCTCTCTTACAGACAAGCTCACCCAAACAGTCATGGTTCAAGACTGCATACACTAGCACACCCACAAGGGTGCCCCACTGCCAGGACAGACTGGATTAAGGGTTCATGGTCATAATGAGATTTACTGTAGCAATGATCCTTATGATGTGGATCTGAAGTTTCTTTTAAATGACAATGGAGCATTTAATATATTCTGTAAGAAATACTGGAGTACAGTCCTTCATGTGGAACATATGGTGCACTTTGCCATCCTGCATCAAAAGCTGAACAAGGGTGGCCCTTCAGATGCAACTGTATCTGCTGAAAGAGTACTTTACATCTAGCAGAGAAAACTGCATTCAACACTAACGTAGTTAACAAAAGCAGCATTCTAAACGTTAAAAACATAAAACATCTTGCTACTCAACCCAATAACTTGATGCAATGCTACTTGTAAAAAGTGTAAGATTAACATTTCTAAACATGTAAACAACCTCCTGGTGTTGCTAGGATATTCTAAACTTTGTGAAAAACAAATATCTGAAACATTAACTAAGGGAATGGCCATGTAATCCAAAACTCAACCACATCAACAGAAATATCAATGAATATGCATTTAACAATAATAATAATGTGGCAAAATATTTTTCAGGTTAAGGAAGGCACCTTAATGAAATAAATGGTAGTAAGTACATTTACTTGAAACCACTAAGCAGGACTGCAGCTAGGGCAAGCTGTTAAGAAGCATCAGGAAAGTAATGCAGTACCTGCATTCATTTTAACAATCGCAGACAGGAAACATCTTGGAAGTTTAAACGAATGTGTACATGTGTATGCATGTGTGTGTCTACGTGTGTGGTAGTAGTAACTGCAGCAAGGAGGTTGTAGTGTAAGCTCCTTGCCAGAGTTCAGAGAACTTTTTTGTCCTCTAATTCAGAGGATTTTTTTTCTGTTAGTCCTAAAATTTGGGGTGAAGGGGGCACCACTCCGGGGACTGCACAGTGTGCCAATTCATCTAGCAAAGCCCCGTCTCTGAGAAGTACTAATTATGCTTAACATGAAGGCTCTTAGACATTCTGGATAAAAAGTTTGTGTATTTTCAGGATGTCCAATTACTATACCATAACTTTATAGTTTAAATGTGAACTCAAAGTCCTCAATTCCCTTCCTCAACAGCAAAGCAAACTGGATGAGTTGAACACTTTGAAACATGCAGTTGTCAAGATTTCGACATCTCTATCAAACTGGCTTTGCTGGCAAGGCAAGCCTCCTGCAATCCCCCAATGGGGGGGGGGGGTAGCTTTGCCCATCTCTTTACTTGACATGTACTAACTCTACTGTGACTCAACCATAAAGAAAAGAGAAACTTCTGATACATGTTTGTGGGGGGGGGGGGGGGGGCTTGCACAACCGTGATACCAGAAAGTCGACATACACAAAATCATTCTAGGAACTGTGATTTTACAGAACTGTGATGAAGTTAAAATTCTGGGAGTTGCTTAATGAACGGTAGATCTCCCTTCAAAATGTACTCAAAAACAGAGGAAGACATCTGCTTTATAATATACTGAAGTTAGGACTTGACTCAAAAGGTATTCAAGAGTTTTATTTTGGTGGAAAAATGCTACAATTTAAAGTACATCCAAGTAAGAAAGAAAAATAATATTCAGAGTGCATGAGCACCACAGAATATATATAACAGCAGTAAATGTGAACAAAATCTGCAATGGGCATGTACCAACTTCCATGTCTTTACATGAAGCACTACATGATCACTGGCATGCTGAAAATTGGTTCTCCCCAAGTTAAACTAGATTAAGCCTCAGTTATATTGTAATTAATATAACTCAAGATGGACTTATTTGACAACATATGAACAGTAAATAAAAAGCAATATGTGCCTTTTTAGTCACTTGAAATGAAATTAGTATCTAGCCCCAAGTGCAGCTGTCTATTTCCACATCAGGTTCCATTACATTCCATTTATCCAAAACAAACTTATCTTCATTCCCAGCCTCCAGTCTCAAGAAAGGTAAAGCCATTCAGTGCTTCTTTTAATCTCTTCCTGTAATTTGCCACTAAAGACCTCGCATTCTACCTAAATGTGAATCCAGCCACCATTTGCCCATATCATATCACCCCCTACACCTTTTCCTCTTCACTTTGACCAAGTCTCTCCTATATAATTCATGCGGATGCACACTCCAAAGACCTATGTCATTTTTGGTCATCCTCTTTAGTACCATTTCTAACTCCTTTACTCTTCAATGACATTCTATCATGTCAGCCTTAGTATACCTAAATTCTTTTCTTCCCGTGAACACAATATCCCTATAAAACATAAATAAAAAATAAATAGCTTTAAAAAAATAAATAAATGCAAAACTGTCATCCTCTACTCTATATTCATATTTGGCGGGCTGTTTCCACCATCTGGTACTGCCATTTCCAAAAAATGACGACTTACTCTAATACAACTCCAAATGCCACAGAGTGCTCTCACTCAGTAACTCACCTATAGCTGCTACACTCTTCCCCTCAAACTAATCTCCCCCACCAATATCCTGGGCAAAGACAAAACAAAAGGTTAATTAAAATCTAAAAATATTACATATACTGGTTTACTCCTCTGATTCTTTAGTTATGTCATAAAAAGCATAACAAACTGAAAAGATCTCCTTGGAAACCCATGCTGATTCTTGTTTGACTCTGTGCTGCAGAGTAATGAAGACCTTACTGCAGCCCAGGTGACATGGGTTTGACAAATGGCCCTTGCAATGAAGGAGTCAGGCAGGGAGGAAGAGGAATGAAGGGAAATGACCCACTTGCTTCTTCTAGAGGGTGGGGGCACACTGGGTGGTGTGGTCTCCCTGATGTAGGTTAGGAAGACTACTACTGCTCATGCTCTGGCGGGAGCTTGGTTTAGGAAGGAAACACACCATCCCCTTCATGGCAGTCTAGAGGACAGTCCCTCCCAGTAAACCATCATGGTGAAGGGGAGCAAATGAGAGAAATGGCCAAAATTGGGTTGATGGTCTACAGGCAGTGGGGGGTAAAGAGAGGCAAAAAATATTCATGAGGATTCTCAGCTTTCAAACCATTACCCAGTGAAAAGCACCAAACTCCTCTTTACAAAAATCCACTCTGTGGTCCTACATAATACAAACTCAAATCCACAGGCTTGCAATTCTCTTGATTCTTCCTGGGTACGTTTTAGCCTTTCATAAATCAGTAGTACAGCTTGCAACTGCCTCCATTCATCAAATAGTATTTCCGGGCTTAATTCATTACTAAAGTAAGCTAAACTTTCACTTATAACAGTTGTTTCATGGACACTCGTATGTTACTCCATACATCTGCTCTTAACCTTTGTACTTCATTCACAACCTTCAGTGCATCAATCACCCAAGCGGTTCAACATTTCACAAGTAATCTTTCTTCATTCCTCGGAATAAACAACTCTAAAATAAACCATTTAACAAATTTGCAGGAAGAGGTAGGAAATGAAGCTCGCACTCCTTAATTTCTTGTACTTTATTTCTTTCTTTCACATACTTAAAATTTTATAGTTTTATTTTTTACTTGCAAATTGGTTAAGCCAACTAGGCACAAGTGTCTTTTTTCAGTGAAAATCAGGGAGAAATATCTGGTTAACTGTCCGCCCAGAAGTCATACAGTACGGAAATGGAGACCGACAGAACTAAACCCAAGATTACAGGAAGAATGGGGACAGAAATATCAGAATATCTCCTAGTAATGGATATAGTTACAAGGAAAGCAAAAGCAAAACCGGGAAGAGATCAGGCTAGTTTAACATTTTTTTTTACAACTGTATAACTAGGGCAGTAAAGCAATTACCTGTCTACAATTAGTCTTTCTCTATTTGCATTTGTCCTCATGACTATATTCCTTACAAGCATAAATTCTGTTTTTTTTTTCTCTCTCTCTTCCACCCATTAACAACTCATATGTGACATCTCATTTTCCTAAATTTATGTTTAAAATCCATATTTGCCCAGGACAGAATAAGCAATTTACTCAGTTTTCTGCCCCCTTGCTACAAAGCTCTGTACTACAGCAAAGTTTACATGTGCCTTGTAACATTTTTACACCTTCTGCATTCTGTTATTCTGCTGCAATTATTATTCATGACCCCATATAATACCCTGAACTGCCAAAAAGGAGCTTTTACTCCTAAACTCCTGAACAAAAGCCCTGACTGTGAACCAGATGAGCAGGGATTGATAAATGTTCCAGCACTGGAAAAGCTAGCTGGTGGTAGGAGTGAGTAGCTGATAACAGCTCACCCATCCTGGAGGGAAGACAGGTAGCCTGATTCATTGTAGTAATAACGAATACAGATGGGGAATTAAAGTGGGTAGCATACGGACTGTGGCATGTACTCTGATCCACAAAAAATGTAAAGTGCAAAATACAGGTTTAAATAGCTTTAGTCACTGAACTGGCACTGTGGCTCCCATTTCAGAGGAGTGCATGTTAGGCTGCTGAAGGGTGGAGAGTTGAAGAAATGGAAAATCCTTTAAGAGTCTTGCATAATGGCCTCTCCGTTAGATGGCGCTTGTCCCCTCCAATAAACCAACAGATATGTTAACACAGAGTTAGTATTTGGAGATGTGGGGGTTACAGGGGGCTCATCCAGGCAACGCTTCAACTGATTTGTTTTGTCCAGTTATAGTGCTGACTAGCAGTTACTCAGTGATTCACAGCAGAACTGTGTTAAAAGCAGCACTAATACTGTCACCTTTTCTGGGTTGTTTTCCAATAATAGTACATCTGAAATGTTCAGCTTCCAGACAGCTGCTTCTTAGATTTCCAGAAAGGGTACATAGTCAGCAGCTACATGAGAGGTGGTACTGCCACATTTGATGTGCAGCTTAATGATACCAGATAATGGCTTACCAGCCTCAAAAAATAAATTAGGAACACAGAAGACTTAACTAATCTGGTTCCACAGTGTCAGACAGACACTACAGGACCCTGCAAATGGTCGATTATAGAAGGCTTGTGCACTGAAACTGGAACCAGAAGGCACTTTTGTACTGCAAAAGAAAATGCCTGTAACGAAACTACTTCAAAATAACAAATGCTACCTCAATGAACAAGCCAAGTTACGAAAAAGCATCCATTTGGAAGCTTATTCTGACACTAGAACTCCCACAACCTCTTTTCTTTAAAAGACATCTGAACACAAATGATCACAACAAGTCTTCCAAGGCGAAGGACCAAACTGAAATGTCACACAGCCAAAGCTGACGCACCTCGAATACTAAAGGGAAAAAGGGAGAAAGATAAAACACACTAAAAACACTAGAATACTAAATTAAATTAGAAAAGGAAGATAAGATAACAATAAGATTATCACTTAGCTGAGCACTGGAAACCACGTCTGGGTGCACCGGCGGCAAACGAGATATGGGGTGGTTGTGCTAGGGGCTGAGGATTATGGATACGGGAGGAGCTTGAGCCTAGAAGCCAAATGCTGTGGGAGGTGGCAGAGTTGGATCTAGGGATGGGATCCATGACCCATCAGTGAAGCAGAATGTGAAGGACATCAGATTTGCAGTACAAATAAGATAATACAAAGGAATGCACAACAGATTTCTAATGTGTACACACAGAGGACTGTCCATCATTATTCTAGATATGCATCTGCACCCTAAGGAACATTCCAAAAAAAAAAAGAAAAGATTCTCTGATATCACTTTTTCCCACCCATGGCCAGTGTTGTATGGCGGCAGTACTAAGAAAAGGAAAAAAAAAAACAGACCTATTCACTTCAAAAATATATAAACAGATATAGAATTGAACATTTCAGATAAAATGTGAGACTCCCAGTGGTTAAGTGCCATTACTAAAGTGCACTTAAGTACGTGTACCTAATCAGGTGCAAGGCAAATCCAGCAGTGAGAACAGTGTTCACAGTAAAGGCCATGTGTTGTAGAGCCTACCTTGACATATAAATAACATCATTAAATGCTCAGGATCCTGGTACTTTGGTTTACAACCTGCTAATCTGAATCAGGGATACAAAATGATTTCTTAATAAATTAAAGCTAACTGTAGGACAAAAGTTTTTTTTTTTTTTTTTTTTGAGAATTGTTAACTAAGTAACATTTCTTGGCTCTCGTATCCAAGTTATACTTGTAAAGGGCCCTGTGGCCCAGTGCAATATGACTAGTTCAACAGTTCTAAAATAAATACTTAAATTACATTAACAATAACAAAAGTGGACCTGGTATGTTTCAACCATTTCTACAGCCCAAGTTCAAAGTAGATCAGTTACAAAGCATTTGTAAAAATAAAAAAAATACAGAATTAGTGGTCTTTAAAATTCTCCGTACTGAGGCACACAAAGCCAAATGTGACAGTTTTCAGACAGAATGTGAATGTGGGTCAAGATACAGGCATTTCAAAGTGACAGAAAAAGTACTAGTCACACTATGTAGGACATTTTAACAGTGAATTACACTTCAAATACAGATATGCTGATCTTGAGATATGAGGTAACAATGAGATGGCACTTAGACTTTTCAAGTTGTTTCCCAAAATTCATTCAGACAGTAACACACAGTTTCCTGTTTATGAACAAATAACTGACGGGATAGATTAACTTTACATAAAAAATTATATATAAAACAAAACAGAATTAAGTTGAGTAAAGACTGTGAGCAGTTAGTTATGTATGTGTTAACTACAGAAATGGTCTGCATCTCAGGAGAAGGGTCCATGTTTATCCAGGCTGGGAGCACTGCAGCAATACAAAAGAAACTGTTACGAATGGAAATTCCTGTGGGAATCTGTTACATTTCACAGACTTGAGTTACATGTTGGACCAGAGGCACTTAACATGTGACCCACTTAATAACAATAACTAAATTTGCAATGCTGTGTGGACAACGGCAAGTGAACCTGGAGTTGGTTTCTTTCATAAAGAAGAGGGAGAATGCAAAGTCTTTTTCTTTCTGTTCATACCCTAAAAGGAAGCATTCCTGAACCAGTAGGTGATCGTGATGGCCCAATTCCTGTAGGTGGTGCTTCATCGAATCCATTTATTGTCCTGAAATTCAATAAATATATACACATTAGCAAGGTTACATGGTATCCACTAACCTTAACAGGCTAACATTGTATTTTACCGATGAATTGTTTAAATGTTCTATACATTTAATCAGAATTTTGGAATAAGAATTCAAGATATGGTATTTTTTTAATGGCAGAAAAACAAAACCATGCAATACTTTGAGCATCTCATGAATGTGCTTCGTCATGCTTTTTTTTTTTTAAATAATTTTATTAAATTTACCACATTTGCAATATATACATATAAAGTAGAAAGGAAGATTCAAGTTTTTTTTTTACATAGCAATGCACATTTTTCAAATCATCAAAATGTGTACTTCAAAACTGGCTTTCATTATATTTAACTATTAACATCTCCAATCTGTTCCAACAAGCTTTCACAATACCATTTCCAGATCTTAACTTCTCTTCTTCTTTTTTATTACCTAGAAAAGTGGCTTATTACGTGAAATTACTGAATAATAGATATTAATCAGATTTCTGTTTTCTAAATAATTACTTTTCTTGCAACTGCTAGGAGACCCCGTCAATACTGATTACTATTTATAACAGAAATACTGGAGCATTTACCACAATCGTTGCTCTTGTAAGGTCACATTTATCTGTCTATACTACCTACCAGAAATTATTTTTATACTTCCAATACTTATCAACTTCTCCACAATCCACAAATATAGGTATCCAAATTTGTTTTGGTTCGTTTACCACATCTGCAGCATTTAGAAATTTCTGACTTATTACATTTTGATATTTGGACTGATGTAATAAAACTTCTATGAATACATTTCCATGTGAACATTTTCTAATATAAACTTGAGGATTAATAACCTATAGATTTTAGTATCAAAATTCTGTTTTTATTTTCCATCTGATATATCTTCTGCCTCTACTGGTTCAATAAAACTCCAAAATCTATAGTCAACATTATTTATTGTTAATTATAATTTTATAGGATTTAGAGACACCCCCCTTTAAATGTAATATTCCCTTGAATAGTAGGCATTAAGTATTCAAAAAGTTATGGTAAATTATGTTTTTCATTATCATTCATATAATACAACTGATCTTTACATTTTTCAAGTATACTATACAACATTAATCTACATGCATTATCCACACTATATTTTTTCATCATTGGTTCTAATGTTAACAATGAAACTTTATCCAAGCAATTGTACCAAATGGCTATATTTTTATTTTTAAGAAATAACACGTTCTTAGGTTTTAACTTTCTATGAATCCTGGCGTTCATGCAATTGGGAATAATATAAATTTCCATTTTTTAATTAATAGGAAACAAATAGTTTCTAGAAATGTTCAACATATAGGTTCATACGTAGGTACTAGGCTATCGGCCCAAGGGCCTATGTAAGCCTAGCCAGCAAGGTACCATAGCTTACGCCACCCAAGAAAGTTATTTTCCTGTGCCACTGTCCAGCAAAGACACAGAAGTGATCCCATTTCCCATCCACCCATCAAGATATTTCTTGAAGAATGCTAATAAAGAACTTTGCTTGACATAGATGGGTAGCTTGTTCCAGAGTATAGGAAGTCTCTGGGACAGGAATCCATCCCTCCAGCGTGTCCTGTTTATTGTGTTGACAAGGTTTAGGTCCCTAGAGCGTGTAGCTTGGAGGGATTGGGATTTCTTTAGGTGCAGCATGTCCAACAGCTCTGGGTTTGACATAGCCATGTTAGGCAGAGATCACCTCGGAGTAGGCGATATGCTACAGAGTAAAGCTGGAGTTTTTTGAGGTGGTCAGGGTAGGGCATTTATCATGTAACTTGAATCCAAGTTTACTTTTATTTTTTTGTTTAAAAATGACCATAAGAATTTATTATATATGATTTCATCTTTACATAAATTATATGTAAATGATTTTTTTATTATTTGTTCGTGTAAAATCTTTAATTTACTTGTATAATGGGGTCTTAAAGTATAATCATATTCAGAATTGTGGCTAAGTAGTAGGGTTCTAAATCGGGAAAACTTCTCTCTCCATGTTCCTATAGCATAATATGATTTTTACATGTAACTCTTGGTTTTACTGGGTACCATAAAAACAAAATAATTTTTTTCTAAATTACTTTATTAGCTTTCTACCTGGAAACATGGCTGAAATATATACAATATTTTAGGTAAAACGACCATTTTTGTCAGCATCAATCTTTCTTCAAATGTCAAGAAATATGTATTCCATTGCTGAATTAAATATTTTATTGAATAAAAAATACTGATAGCATTAATAATTAGATTAGCACCTGAGTAAATACTTATTCACAAGTATATAATATTTTTTATCCCAATCAAAATATTTATTTTTGAATATTTGCACCTACAGTTTGATTAATTACACTAACGTCAGATTTACTATGGTTAATGTGCATTGAATAAATTAATTTAAACCAATCTAATTCCTTATTAATTTTAGGGATTGACTTGGTATTGTTTGTATTGTTGGTACTGATAATAACAGGTCATCAGCAAGTAACTGTATTTTAGACCCAAAATCTTTTTTTTTTCCCAATAAACATTTTTATTAAATTATCACATATGACATAAGCAATCTTACATTTTTATAAATGAAAAACACTGACACCACTTTAGTTGCAAAAATACATCACAGACACCACTGAAACATGTGTAAATGCAAAAATTATACATCACTTATAATCTATCTAGTCATTGTCAGTTAAGCATCACGTCTCATTCAAATCTTGCCTCTTAAAACTCGTTCCTTCTCTGCATATATCATTCCCACAATTCCCATTTTCCTATGTAGTCTGCTCCTTCCCTTTTCTAAAGATCCCAATTCCTGTTGTGTTATCTCTGTTACTATATTCACTACTTCTAATAAAGTTGATATACACCTTGATTTCCATTTTCTAGTAACTGTTTTTTGACAGCCACCATAATTAGACTCGGTAAGCATTTACTATGTCTAGGCAATTCCATTTCTGTACCATAGCTCAAAAAATAATCTTATCCAATCTGCTCACCCAGCATCTTCAATGCAGCAGCCAGCAGGGAATCCCTAAAGTCTGCCAACTCACTACACTCCCAAAAAATATGTTCTCAGCTACCTCTTATCTGCCTGTCACATCTCCAACATTTGCTATCCATAAGGAAAAATTCTTTGGAGTCTACTTGGAGTATAACAATCCCTATGTAAACCCTTCCTGGCAAAGATCCTAAATCTTCTAGATTGTGTTGCATATTTGGGAGATACACATATATCCCCCCATTGTTTCTGTGAATTACTTATCTAATCTCTCTTCCAAATCTTTTCTAAGCTCCTCTGAATCTTATAGTTATGCAATATTTTATATGTTCTACTAATTATTCCTTTTCAATGGCAGCTTGTGTTCTAGATTCTATTAAAAATTCTACCAGTGCTGGTCTTTCATTTAAGACCCCCCCCTTATTTCTTTCTCTTTGCATATACTCTAATATCAATCCTTGACAGGGAAGACCATCTCTAGCCTGCAGTCCAAACACATTCTTGGCCTCTTCCCATTCTATAACCTTTCCATTTCTAGTAATTTGCTCCCAATATCTTGGTTCCTTTGCCAGTTTTCTCGAATAAATTCCAGCCCCCTCTTGCCTATTATCTGTATCCCTAACCACAGTCATCCCTATCAGCAAACTCTTTTCTCCATTACTGTGCTGGTTTAGTTCTTAGAATGCTCCCTCATATTTTATTAATATAATGTATAATTTTTGTTATTCTCAAGAGTGTGCATCCAAAATCCTAATCACTCCTTATTTCTTGAGCTTCCCTCAGTACCATCACCATTCCTTTCCACTTTGAATTATAGTTTTCAGCTTGTGCTATGTAGAATAGCCTTAACTGTGTTGTTCTAAAATACCCCTCAAAATGGGTAATCCTAGACTGCCTTGTTCTATTGGAAGAATAAGTTTATCCCACTTGACCCTTGCTGTCTTCCCTTCACAGATAAAATCTTTTTTAATTGCTATCCACAGCTTCTCCTCTGACTGATAAAAATATGCCTGACTTGTGTATAAGACTAAAGGGACTAAAAACATTTTAATTGCTTGCATCTTAGTATCAATATCCATATAAAAAGAATTTATGTCTTACCATAACGTTCCATCTGTATTGTTGATCCTTATTCAGTCATAATGCCTGGATTATCGGTTCCGACCTCGGAACCGAGCCGGCCAGCTTCCAAGCTCGCAACAGCCACAAACTCTCGAGCTAAACTCTTACCCACAATTCCCCTCTCCCTGTTACCTCAGATTGAGTTTGCAAGTCAAAGGAGGTAGAGGCTACCTCTGGTCAAAGATCCTAACAGAACCGGATGATGAGATCCACTATAAGCCTCAGGAGGGGGAAGGAGGGAGGGTCGTAATGACTGAACGAGGATCAACAATACAGATGGAACGTTATGGCAAGGCATAACTTCTTTATCTGATATTGTTAATCCTCATTCATTCCTAAAGCCTGGGACAGAGTCCCCAGCTATCTTTATTCCTGGGAGGTTCTCATGGAAGGACATTCCTGAGCACCACTGAACCAAAGGGCACTCTTCCTCTGGAGGCCAAATCCAATTTGTAATAGCTGATGAACGTATGGGATCTAGCCCAAGCTGCAGCTGCACAAATGTCAGGTAAAGAAGCTCTAGCATGAAAGGCAGCAGAAGTTGCGACCGACCTAGTGGAATGAGCCCTAACGGCTGTAGTCAGAGGGATATTGTGAGTTTTGTAAATAAATGTTACACAGTCTTTTAACCATTTAGCCAATGTGACCTTAGAAACAGCACATCCAAGTCTAGGACCAGAGTAGGCCAGGAACAGCTGATCTGATTTGCGAGAATCCTTAGTTCTGTCCAGATAGAAACGAAGTTGCCTGTGAATGTCAAGGGTATGTAGGCAATACTCTCCTCTGTTAGAATGATTGGGAAAGAAAGCTGGCAATTCAATGGCTTGGTTAATGGACATTTCAGAGATCACTTCTGGCAAGAAGGAAGGATTAGTTCTCAATGACACACCATCTTTATGAAAGATTAAGTAAGGCTGTTTGATGCATAGAGCTTGAAATTCAGAGATACGTCTGGCAGAAGTAATGGCGACCAAGAACAAAGTTTTACAAGAAGGAAACTTGAGGTTGCAAGAAAAAGCTGGTTCAAAGGGAGCCATAGTCAACACTTGCAGAACTAAAGACAGATCCCATGGCTGGCTAGGTTCTCTAAAAGGGGTCTTCAAATGATTCACGCCTTTTTAGAAAAGTCTTGCATAATTTGTGTGACATAAGAGTAGAGTCATGGACACCATTGTGAAAATAGATATCGCAGCCAAATGAACTCGAATGGTAGAAGCAGACAGGCCGGATTGGAATAAACGGGACAGGTACTCCAGTACCACTGGCACTGGTGCTGAAAAAGGGTCTCTCTCTTTTTCCTTCAGCCCAATGGTAAACCTTTTCCACTTGCTGAGATAAGTAGTTCTGGTGGAAGACTTATGAGATGCAAGAATGTCACATACTGGGGAAGAAAGATCAGTCTGCCTGGCAATCACTGGAAGTGGAGGAGCCAAGCTGTGAGCTTCAGGCTGTTCAGGTTGGGGTGAATCAGGTTCTGCGGATGGGAGATCAAATCCGGAGTCGGACTGAGAATCCATGGTTGATCTAGTAGGTTAGGCCATAGTAAGGGGAACCAAATTTGCCGAGGCCAATATGGCGCAATGAGGATTAGTTTGCTCTTCAACCGGCGGGCTTTCTTCAGGAACTGGGGAATGAGAGAAAGAGGGTGAAAGGCATAAAGCAGACCACAGGGCCAATCGTGAACTAGAGTGCTCCTGGGTGACTGTCCCTGAGGGGGAATCGGGGCAAAGTAATTGCTGCACTTGTAGTTGATTGGGGATGCAAACAGATCGCAGCAAGGGAAACCCCAGCGGTTGAAAATCTCCACCACTACAAGAGGATTCAGAGACCACTTGTGTGGTTGCAGAATGTACCTGCTCAAACTGTCTACTATCACGTTGGAACTCCTGGGAATGTGTATTGCTAAAAGAAAGCGGTTGGTAGCCATCGCCCATTGTCACATCTTCATGGCCTCCTGACAAAGAGTAGGATTTCGCTCCGCCTTGTTTGTTGATGTACCAGACTACAGCCATGTTGTCCGATTGCATTGCAATAGTCCCGGATGGAAGAAAGGGATGAAATGCTTGCAATGCTAGAAGCACCGCCCTCAGTTCTAGGACATTTATATGCAGATGAGCCTCTTGGTCCGACCATGTGCCCTGGACGGTCTTCCCCTGAAAAAGCCCCCCCACCCCATCAGGGAGGCGTCCGTAGTCACTGTGGCTTCAGGCTGTGGGGGGGTGGGGGCGAGACCATTGTGACGGGTTCTGCAACATCCACCAAATTAAGTCTTGTTTGCATCTCTGAGTCACCCAAATCTGGGATGAGAGAGGAGACTGAAAAGGGTACCACTGGGTGAGTAGTAACCATTGTAAAAGCCTCATGTGAAACCTCGTGAGGAAGACTATGCTGATGGAAGCTGCCATGGAACCCAACAGCTGGAGAACAGAATGTGCTGTCGATCTTTCCCTTGAGAGAATGGGTATGAGTTGTTTTATCCTTAAGATTCTGTGCTCTGGACTCAATGTCGTACAGTTTTTTGTATCCAACAGGACCCCAATGAATTTTATGGACTGGGATGGGGATAGGTTGGATTTTTGCCAGTTTATAGCTATACCTAAACCTTCTGCAGTGTGAAGAGAGTATGCCAAGGCCTTTTCCAATAGATGTTTGGTGGGAGCGGTGATGAGCCAGTCGTCTAGGTAAGGAAACACCCAGAATCCTTGCAGTCGCAGGTGAGCTGTGACAACTGCCAATCACTTGGTGAACACTCTAGGGGCTGTAGAGAGTCCGAAGGGCAGTACTCAAACTGATAATGACTTGCTCCTGCATGGAAGCGAAGGAATCTTCTCGATGGTCTGTCCACCTTTATGTGGTAGTACACATCTTGAAGATCTATAGAGCACATCCAATCGCCTGCCTTCAATAACAGGAGGATAGACTGTACTGTGATCATCCACAATTTCTGTACTTCTACGAATTTGTTTAGCACACAGAGATCCAAAATTGGTCTCCAGTCCCCGGTCTTTTTTGGTACTAAAAATAATTTTGAGTAGAATCCGGATCCCATCTGGTCTGGTGGGACTATTTGGAGGACTTCTTTTCTTAGCAACTTTGAAATCTCTAATGCTGCTTCTACCCTCTGACTGGGTGGAATGTTGGGGTAAGCTCCTTAGTGGGGCGGGACAAAGATCGAGGGAATATGATAACCTCCAGTTATCACTCGTACCCAAGAATTGGTGGTAATGGTTAGCCTGGCAGAAGGGTACAAGGAGAAACGACCCCCAACCGCTTCCAGAGGAACGCAGTTGGGCCGCTCGTCAGGAGCGCTGGTAGGACTGGCCAGAGAAAGAATCTCTGGAACCCTGGTTACGCGGACCTCCTCTGCCCCAAAAGGGGAGTCTTTCATATGAGTTTCCCCCACTGCCTCTAGGGGAAAACTCAGCTCGTGTGTCATGGAAAGAACCCGGAGAATTTTTGTGCCACATCTTCCCATTCTTCTGGTTTCTGAAGAAAGCCTGTTGAGGGGAAGAAGAGCGGACTCCCATGGCAGAAAGGATCGTACCGTCCTGTTCACACCTAGCCAGTGTGTCTTTAATCTTGGGTCCAAACAATGAAGAGGCTTCAATGGGAGCGTTCAGAAAGGAAACTTTGAAAGATTCCACAAAATCACACAAAAGCGCATCCAGGCATGCCGTCTCATGACTATGCCTGCAACCGCTGCTCTAGCTGCTCCTTCTGATGCATGAGAAATCAGACGCATGCAGGAGTTAGAAATCGATTCAAGGGTGGCTAACTGTGAGGCCACTTTGTCCTGGACGTCATCAGGCACAGCTCCGGCCAAGGTTTCAGAGAGCTCAGAAATTAAGTCTCTTTGAAGCCTGGTAAAATGTGCCATATAATTCCTGGACCTGACTGCAAAGGTCGCTGAAGCAAAGGTATGCTTCCCCAATCTGTCCAGTGCCAGGGACTCTTTGTTGGAAGGTTGGACAGTCTGGCTTTCTTCCGCCAGAGCCTTCTTTGTTACGGCTGACACCACCAAGGCATCTATAGGAAGACCTTTGGACCAGTGAGGCTCACTATCTGGAGGGGACAGGATTTTATCTGGCCTGCGGGGAATGGCGTCAACGGCGTCAGGAGCCTTCCATGCACGCTGCATGACGAGCCAGACAAGGTCTTCGGCATAGAGGGCCGGGCACGAAAGGCCTGCAGGAACACAGACTCTTCAGAGGTTGGGTTAGAGAGCCGCCAATCACCTCTCTGCTTAAGTATTTCGAGGACATCTCCAAAGAATACCTCAGAGGGTGACAGAGGGGACCCTTTCCCCAGAGGGTGACAGAGGGGACCCTTTCCCCATCATCAAAGTCTGCGTCTTCCGTGAGGGACTTTTCTGGGGAGTCCACATGCTTCCTCTTACACGAACTCTTGTGATGAACTTCCTCAGGGGGTGAATCTGGAGACGACAGCGGAAGAGGAGCCTCCAGTGGGAGTGTGTCTTGAGGCCCTTGTACATGGTGTCCGCCAGAGGTGTCTTGTGTAAATTGCGGTTCAGAGGAGGATGGGGACACTGACAGCACAGGATTGCCAACAGACACGAGCGCCTTCTCCATGAGTTGGAAGGCTGGTCCACTCGAGGAGGTCACACCCCACTCAAGCAAATCAGCCCATCGACTCGGAGTCCCTGGACGGCTGTGAAAAATCAGAGTACATATGTCATAGCTAGCAACCAGAGCAGTGACTTGAGTGACAAGTCTCTCCTGCCACAAAGGCGACTGCGACTCCTTAGTGAAGTACACGAAAGGAGCCGAAGTGAGGAAGTCTGTGCTACAGCAGGGGGCTTCAAAGGCAATGAAGGAGGAGAATAAGTAGGAGTCCTTGGAGAAGGGTGCTCACCGCCACAGCAAGAGTAGTTCCTGGAGGGTTGGATACCTCTGGCCAAAAGCATCTGATCCACAAGGCGCACCACATTATGTTCCGAGAGGCTTCTAGTGGATCTCACAGGCATAGCTAATGGGGAGTCAGGTCTATTCAAGGATGCAGGAAACTCTTTGCCTACAAAGGGGTCTTTAGACGGTGCTAAAATAGGCATCTGCACCGAAAACAACGGAGCCGTAAAGGCTTGCACTACTGGGGTCTGCACCGAGGAGATAATCGGTGCCGAAGTTAAAGTCTGCACTGACAAGGGCGGTGCCGAAGTGGTAGTTGGCACTATAGTAGGTGCCGAAAGAGTCTGTGCGGAAAACTAGGTAGTCGATACTGAGAGAATAGTCGGTGCTGTGACAATATTCGGAGTCGAAGCAGAAGATGGCGTCGGAACAATCATCGATGCCAGAAAGGTCTGCATTGAGGAAAAGGTCAGTGCCGATACAGAAGTCTGAACCGAGGGGCCCCTCGGTTCCAATGAGGTATAGGGCACAAAACTCGGTGTCGAAGTAACGGGAGGTCACGAAGGCTTCGGTGCCTAAGAACTAGGCACTGAAAGCCTTGGAGCCGAGGAAGTCAAATCCGAACTAGAAAGTTTGGCCTTCTTAGGTCTCAGTTCCTGGTTGTCCTCCACTGGAGACGACGGGAGAGACTTGGCCTTCTTGTGCCCATCTCTTTTCTTATGGGAACTGGGGGGGGGGGGGGTTTGAAGCCTCCGCCCCAGAAATAGCCTCTGAAAAGGAAGATTTAAGTAGTCCCTTTAAAATCAGCTTATTTTTCCTTTCCACCAAAGTCTTGTTAGAGAAATTAGCACAAATCCCGCAAGGCAGGTCAACAGTCAAGTGAGGCACACCCAAACAGTAAACACATGATGCATGTGCATCCAAAATAGGCAATTTATGCCCACAATCCACACATCTTTTAAATCCTGGACTACCTTTTTTCTCTGCCATGATAGGGGTAAGAAGATGGTACCAACAATGGTACAAGAAATCCCAAAGGTAAAGCAGGAAATAATTTACCAACGATGGTAAAGGAGTTACCTCACGGTAAGAAAGAAGGGCTAGAGGAAACCAAAAGGAGTTTCTAGATGCGATAGGGTAAGAGATAACTATTCAACAAATTTAGAACAGAGAATAACTGTAATACGATAAAGTATTATTAAAGAAGTTTACTTAGCTCAAGAGAAGTGGCTTGACACGACTGAATGGCGATGCGGCAAACGAGATTTGAGGTAACAGGGAGAGGGGAACTGTGGGTAAGAGTTTAGCTCAAGAGTCTGTGGCTGTCGCGAGCTTGGAAGATGGCCGGCTCAGTTCCGAGGTCGGAACCGATAACCCAGGCGTAAGGAATGAACGAGGATTAACAAAATCAGATCAAATCTTCCAGTTTCTCAATTTTTTTGCATCATTTTCTGTTTAGTCCATTCCCACATATCCTTAGCTGCCACAACAGAGTAATTTCTAATCCATACTCCTAAATATTCCATTTTATCATGTCCCCATAAATATGGATATTGTTGGATCAATTTGTGTGTGGGTATATCATTTACCTTTACTGACTTTGTTTTAGCTTCATTAACTTTGTATCCCGAGAAGATCTGATACTGTCATAAAATACTCTACAATTCTACAATGTCCCTTTCTGGGTCTGTCATGTATAAAACAATACAATCTGCAAACAGAGCCAGCTTTTCCTGACAACCATACGAATTGCATCCCTGAAATTCTGAATCCCTTATTTTCTTTGCCAATGGTTTTAAATATAATGCAAACAACAAAGGGGAAAGCGAAAAGCATGCCTAGTTCCTCTACTCAAGCAGAAGTTATCAGAGAGGACCCAATCCACTTTAATTTCTGCCTCCAAACCCCATATACATTCCTAATCAACCTTATAATTGTCTCAGGGAAAGCAAATGCTTCCATTGCCCTGCCCATTAAGTCCCAGTCTACTCTGTCAAATGCTTTCTCTGCATCAAGACCCATCAATAACAGTGGTATTTTCTTACATTCTTCTTCCCTCTGGATCATCAATGTTCTGTTAATATTCTCAAATGTTTGCCTCCCCTCAAGAAAACCACAATGATATATCAATTTTGGTATGACTTTTGCCATTTTTTAGCCATTACAAACACTTTATAATCACGGTTTGGTATTGAAATGGGCCTGTATAAAGCTGGATTTGATGGAGCTTTACCACCTTTAGGTATTACCATTACCACTGCTTTCTTCCAGGATGCTGGTACTTCTCTTAAAATATTGTTAAACAAAACCTTCCACATCTTCACAAGTTTTTTCCTTCCTAGCTTCCAAGCTTCCACAGGAATAATTCCTGGGGACCTTCATGTAGATTGCTTATACGTAGCCATTTTTATCTCATCTCTTGTAAGTAATTGAGCCTCATCTGCCTCTAACTTTGGCATATTTAATTCTTCCATAAACATTTCCATTTACAGCTTTTCTTGATTTCTGTTTCTCTGCTCTATATAAACCTTCATAAAATTTCCAAAATACTTCTAATACTTCCACCACAGGATTTCTTGTTATAGGCTCTCTAAGCTTGGTGACAGCCCTTTCCACTTTCTGTTGCTCGAGTCATTGTGCTAAAAGTTTTTGTGCTCTAGAGTTATCATCAAAAAACAGTTGCTTAACAGCAGTCTTTCTAAACTCACGCATATTATCGAGTGAATCCATTATTTTATGTTTAGCATTTTGCAGTTGCTCCTTTTCTTGTTCTGAGGGATTCCCCCTATTTTGCAATACTTTAACATTTGTCAGTCCCTCTAAGTAATTCTTGTTACTTCTTAACCATATCTCCCTTTCTTTTACTTCCACAGTGGTTTTAAACTCCGCTTTAATTTTATCCCACTCCCTAGCTACATTTTTTCAGATGAAATTTCTATATTATCTAGTAGCTCCTGAATTAATTCCAAAATCCATTCTTAAATTCTTCTCATTTAAACCGATACATGGGAAAGTGCCAATGACTCATTTTTATTTCATTACTTTGTGTTTTTACTTTAGTTACCTACCTACCTGAACCCTCCCATCCTTCCAACCGTACCTCATGCCTTTCAACTTACTTCTCTCACTCTAACAACTTCAGTTACTTTTCCCTTCATTCTCCCATTATCGGTAGCTTTACTATATTGGTAATGTCACACCTCAGTATCCAATGCATGTATTAACAGTGTAATTTTGTATGCATGTAATGTATTCCGTGTACCGTATTATATTTTGTTGTTACTGAAACTCTCAAGAGGTCGAACCCTTCTGCCTCTACCTTGTACTTTCCTAGACTCAGTACACAGTCAAAAATGCCACTTTCTGTCAACTATAATTTTTATAACTGTATTTTTGATGTTCAATCCTTTTTCTGTTTTTATACATATTCCTTGTTGTACTATTTCACTCTAGCTATGTATAACTTAAAATATATCATTCTGTTTTTACTGTGAATTTATGTATGCAATTTACCTTGGAGCTTTTCTCCTTGGTTCTCCACTGAAAATGGGCTTCTGGCTCAGTTGGACCAACCCAGTTAACAAATGTTAAATACATAAATAAAAAAGAAGTTATGTCTTACCATAATGTTCCATCTGAGTTGATGATTTTCTTCCAGTCATCACTGATGGTCGGTTCTGAGTCCTCGGAACCGAGCTGGCCTAATACCAAGGTCACGTACACCAAAAACTCTCGGGCTAAACTGCTACCCACAATGCCCTTCTCCCAGTTACCTCAGATCGAGTTTGCATGCAACATATAGAAGAAAACAGAAAATGGAGGCCATTTCTGCGCAGAAACCCTGAAACATCACAAGGACCCAGAAGATCCACCAGGAGCCTTTAGTGGGGGAACGGTGGGAGGGTGTGATGACTGGAAGAAGATCAACATCTCAGATGGAATGTTATGGTAAGACATAACTTCTTTATCTGAAGTTGTTAATCTTCTTCCTATTCATCACTGATTGCACATACTCCCAAGCTACTTGGATAACCTGGGTAGCCCTTATGGAAGAACATTCCTGAGAACCATTGGAGCCGAAGGCCGCTCTTCCCCTGGAGACCAAATCCAATTTGTAATGTTTGATGAAGGTATGGGGTTTAGCCCAAATGGCTGCTGCACAAATGTTATCCATGGAAGCCCTGGAGTGAAAGGCAACCGAAGTTGCGATGGCCCTGGTTGAATGAGCTTTGATTTGAACAGGTTTAGATTAATTCGCAAGGGAATATGAAAAGGTAATGCAATCTCTGAGCCATTTTGATAAACTAACTTTTGATACAGCATAACACATTCTACGACCACAAAAGGAAATGAAAAGTTGGTCCGACTTGCGGAAGGACTTAGTCCTGTTCAAGTAGAAACGTAGTTGTCTATATACATCCAATGAATGTAGGCAGTATTCTCCCTTGTTGGAAAAATTTGGGAAAAAACACAAGGAGCTCAATAGACTGGTTAATAGAGAAATCAGAAACCACTTTTGGGAGAAAGGATGGGTTAGTACAAATGGATACTCTGTCTTTATGGGAGATTAGATACAGACTCTTGAAGCATAAAGGCTTGTAACTCAGAAATCCGTCTGGCTGATGTGACCGCTACCAAAAACAAAAGATTTCCATGACAGGAATTTTAGATCACATGTCGCAGCAAGCTTGAAGCGGGGTAGAGAGAGACACTGGAGAACCAGAGAGAGATTCCATGTCTCTACATGTTGCCTGATGGGAGGCCTGCTATGGAAAACTCCCTTGAGAAAGGTCTTACAAAGTCGGGTGGAGATAAGAGGGATGCCATCTGAACAGTTATGGAAATTGGAAATAGCTGCTAAATTGACTCAAATGGTAGAAGCTGATGCCCCATTGTCAAACAGCTCAGAGAGATACTGGAGTATAGCAGCTGTAGGAGTTGAAAAGGGATCTAGCATCTGATTATTAGACCAGATAGCAAATTTTTTCCACTTGTTTCTGTAGAGTTTTCTGGTGGATGGTTTATGGGAGGCCAGAAAAATATCACGGACAGGTGAGGAGAGGGTTTCCTGCCTGGTGACTAATGGAAGTGGAGAAATGAAGCTGTCAGTTTGAGAGTGGACAGATTTGGGGGTGTCAGCCCTTGTGGGTGAGATATAAGGAGTGTCCAGGATCCAAGGAGGTTGTAATATGTGAGGTCGGAGGAAGGGAAATCACACTTGTTGAGGCCATAAAGGGGCAATGAAGATTACTTTGCATCTCAACTGGATTGCTTTCTTTAGAAATAGGGGTATCAAAGGAATCAAGAGGATAAGCACAGAGGAGACCCGTGAGCCAATCGTGAGTCAAAGCATCTCTCGGTGATTCCCCGTCTGGGGGAAAGAGGGCAAAGTAGCTGCTGCAGTTTTTGTTTGACAGGGAAGCAAAAAGATCGCAGCAAGGCTGGCCCCAACGGCTGAAGATTTCTGCTGTCACGCTCAGGTTGAGAGACCACTCGTGTGGACGAAGGATGCATCGGCTCTGCCTGTCCGCAATCATGTTGTAGCTCCCCGGGATATGTGTTGCAATTAGAAAGTGTTTGGAAGCTATTGCCCAATGCCAAATTCTCATGGTCTCGCGACACAGGGGGTAGGATTTGGTCCCTCCCTGTTTGTTTATGTACCAGACGACAGACATACGTGTCCAACTGGATTGCAACTGTTCCCGATGGAAGGAGCGGATGAAGTGCCTGCAACATTAACAGCACCGCTCTTAACTCCAGGACGTTGCTATGCAAAGTTGACCGCCAAGCTGGACCACGTGCCTTGGACTGTCTTTCTCTGGAAGTGCCCCCCCCCACCCTATCAGGGAAGCGTCCGTGGTCACCGTGGCGTTGGGGAGTCTGGAAGGGGCGGTGCCAAAGGTTTTAGTCTGTCCTCATCCACCAGAGATCTTGCTTGCAAGAACTGGTGATGAGGATCTGTGAGTTTAGAGAATGGAGGTGAGATACAATGGCTGATTTTGTCCCAGTGGGTAACAGTTTCATATGCATTCTTGCCAGGGGAACAATCGGGATGGCTGCCGACATAGACCCCAGAGCTTGTAGAACTTCCCTTGCAGACACTTTTCTTCAACCGGGTATCACTTGTACTTGCAATCTTAATCTCTGAAGTCTATGAGGAGGGAGAGAGACTTGGCTTGTTTGAGTATGTAATACTGCTCCTACAAATTCCAACTGTTGGGTAGGATGAAGGTTGGATTTTCCCAGTGTATTATGATGCCTAGACACTCTGCCAGTGCTAGAGTGTTGTGGAGGGCCATGACCAGTAGGCGCTCGGTGGGGGCAGAGAGGAGCCAATCGTCTAGATATGGAAACACCTGGAATCCCTGAAGTCTCAGGTGAGCTGTTACACTGCTAGGCATTTTGTGAACACTCTGGGGGCTGTCGATGGACCGAATGTCAGGGCTCTGAATTGGTAATGATTGGTTTCCAGCTGGAAGTGAAGGAGACTCCTGGAGCGCTTGTCATTCTGATGTGGTAATACGCATCCCAGAGATCTATCGAGCACATATACACACCCTCCCAAAGAAATGGGAGAATGGACTGCATGGTGACCATGTGAAATTTGGTCTGAACTACTGATTTGTTTAGATTGCTGAGATCCAAAATGGGTCTTCAGTCCCCAGTCTTTTTTGGCACCAAAAAGAATCTGGAGTAGAAACTGGATCTGCACTGGTCTGGGGGGACTTGTTGGATGACTCGTTTTAGACACAGCTTTCTTACTTCTGAAGCTGCTTCTTCCCTTTAACTGGCTGGAACATCGGGAAGGCATTTTGGAGGTCTTGGGTACAAGATTAGAGGGATGTAATAACCTCTGGAAATTATTCTCTGCACCCACTGATCATTTGTAATAGAGCGCCAGGCAGCTTGGTGCAGAAAGAAACAAGCCACGACTGCTTCCAGAGGAAAGCAATTGGGTTGCGCTTCAGGAGCACTGATAAGGTCTTCTGGAGAAAGAATCCTTGGAGTCCTGATTTCGGGGACCCCCTCTGCCCCTAAAGGGGTGTCTTCCATTATTGGAACACCCCCTCTGCCTCTGGTGGAATCCTCACCACGTGCACTACAGAAAAGGCCTTGAGATTTTTTGCGCCATATCTTTCCACTCCTCTGGTTCCTGGAGAAAGAGCGCTAAGGTTTGGAAAAATGTAGGCCAACGGCAGACAAGGTTTTTCTGCCCTGCTCGCACCTGGCTAATGTGTCCTTCACTTAAGACCCGAACAAAGTAGACTGTGCGATAGGGGCATTCAAGAAAGAAGACTTGAAGGAGTCCGCGAGGTCACAAATGCACATCCAGGCATGGCGTCTCATAACTACACCTGCAGCTCTAGCTGCTCCTTCAGTTGCGTGGGACAGCAACCTCATGGATGGGTTGGAGATGGACTCTAGGGTAGCAAGCTGAGAAGCAACTTTATCGCATGCCCAGTCAGAAGCTTGACCGGCGAGGGTACCAGAGAGTTCAGAGATGAGATCCCTTTGGAGCCTCGTAAAATGTGCCAAATAATTCAGAGGCCTGACAGCAAAGGACGCTGAGGCAAAGACTCGCTCCCCTAATCTGTCCACCACCAGGGAGTCTCTGTTGGGGGGATGGACAGTAAGATTTTCCACCGCAAGGTCCTTTTTTGTGGTGGCCACCACCAACATAGCATCTACTGGTAATCCTCTAGATCAATGGGGGTGTTCTTCTGATGGGGAAAGTATCTTGTCTGGTCTCTGGGGAATGGCCTCAACGTTATCAGGGTTCTTCCATGCCTGCTGCACGATGAGCTGGACTAGCTCATCGGCAGGTGGGGTCACCCAAGAAGCAGAGGGTCGACAGCTGAAGGCCTGCAGGAATACGGACTCCTCCAAGGAAGGGTTGGAGGGCTTCCAGTCAACCCTCTGCCTCAAAATTTCCAGGATGTTTCCAAAGGAGACATCGTCAGGGGGTGACCGTGGGGATCCTTCTCCATCATCGTAATCTGTATCCTCAATGAGGGACTCCTCTGGGGAGTCCATGTGTTTCCTCTTACAAGCCAGCTTCCAAGGAGGTTCTTCAGTGGGAGCGTCTGAAGAAGACTCAGAAGGGAGGTTACCCTGCATAGGAGTTTCCTGAGGCTTGTGCTCTCAGTGTTCTGGGAAGTTGGCCTCCGACAGCTGCAGCTCAGAAGGAGCAGGGGGAAGTCTGACGTAGGAGGAGCACTTCCCGAAGCAAGCACCCTCTCCATGATCCGGATGGCAGGCCAGCCCAAAGAGGAATGGGAGTCCGAAACAGAGGAAGACAACCTCAGAACCGGGGTCACACTCCACTCCGCATGGCCCACTCCCGTGGACGGAGCCCCTGGATCCGAAAACGGAACTGACAAAAACCCTGGAACCGTACCTGAAGCTGGGGGTTCCACCCCCCCAAGTTTGAACTTGAAGAAGGGGTGGCTCCAAAGGAACCAAACCCCAAAGGGACCTCAGAACCTCAGAGAAGGACACTGTGTGAGTGCCGAGGAAAGGATTTCCCCCAAAGACGTTGGAGCTATGGGCCTTTGAACCAAAGGGTCTATTGCAGGAGAAATAGTGGGAGTAGCATTGTCAAAAGACCCAAAACTCGGAGTTTGATGGGTTTTAGGATAATTTGTAATCCCTCTGGCTATCAACAGCTGATCGAACAGGCGCACTACATCCAATTCCGATAGACTCCTGGTGGACCTTACCAACACTTCTGAGGGGCAGACAGGTTGGTCCAAAAAAGGGCTAAAAGCTGGTCCTGAAAACGGATCCACAGACGGGAAGTACTGGGTCCGTGGTGCAAGAAAGGTCAGCACTGATGATTCCAGTTTAGAGACAGGCAAAATGGGGACTATTGGTGTCGAGAAAGGACTCGGAGCTGAGGGAATAGCTGGAGTGGAGGTCATTATTGGCTCTGAAGAAGTAGTCGGCACCGACTTTGGAACGGAGATGGGTGACATTGGTGCCAAAGTAATAGCAGGCAATAAGGTTGGTGCCGAAATCACACCTGGAACCGTAGCAATTGGTGCAGAGGGCGGTGCCGAAGTGGAAGTCATAGAAATAACTGTAGAGACCACCAGGGCTGAACTCTAAGCCGAGGTGGTTGGAGCAGAGGAGGCAATCTTGTGCTCCGTGGAGGACTTGTGGGCCTTAAGCTTATGAGGCTTGCCCTTCTCACCAGCCGGTGAAGAGGGGTCAAAAGGAGGACTTTTTTGTCCTTTGATGGAGGGGTTGAGACCTCAGACGCAGAAAGAGCCTCAGATAAAGGTACAGAAAGCAGGCCTTTCAGAATAAGTTTATTTTTCCTTTCATTCAGCATCCGCTGACTGAAATGCATAAATCTGACAGGGAGACTTCACAGACAAGTGAGAAACCCCCAGACAATAGACACAATCGTCATGCACGTCACTATTGGGGAGTTTACCACTGCAGGAAGTGCAATGCTTAAACCCCGAAGTCCCTTTCTTTTCTGACATATCCAGTATCGCTTCAAGAAACAAAGTTTAGAGTGAAGAGAAGAGAGAAAATACCAGCAATGGTATAAAGAATACCACGAGGGTAAAGAAGGGCATTTACCAACAAAGGTAAGAGGAGGATACCCATGGGTAGAGCTGGATAAAGGTAACAAGATATAAAGAGGTTTTAGAAGGAAAGACTTACAAAATACAATAAATTTTGACAAAATACAATACTTAGCTGGAGAGCTCAGTTTAATGCTGCTATATGGCTGTCCGGCAAACAAGATCTGAGGTAACTGGGAGAAGGGCACTGTGGGTAGCAGCTTAGCTTGAGAGTTTTTGGTGTATGCGAGCTTGGTATTAGGCTGACTCTGTTCCGAGGGCTCAGAAAGTACAGTTTTGTACCTACCATAAATGTAGATGTTCGAGTGCTAATACAGCTGCAGTCATAACAGATGGGGTTATCCTGCCGTCAGGCGGGTCCTCGGTCGGCCGAATTCCAAAGTCTAGGTCCGGCGTCGGTTGTCGTCGCTTCTTCCCTGACGTCAGTGCGGCAGGGGTATAAAAGAACCAGCCGACGCCATTTTCTTCAGTTTTTCTTGCCCCAGATGTCAGGTGCCCCCAGAAGGAAGGCAAAACATAAACTTATGTAATAATGCAATGCAATATAATCAAAAAACAGTAGTGTGCCAGCAAATACACCATAAAAGAATACCCCAATCAGGTTGTATGAGGAGGTGTTTGTCATAAGGCCTGTCCCAAGTGGGGATGGAGGGAGGGAAAAGTACAGTTTTGTACCTACCATAAATGTAGATGTTCGAAGATCCACATTGCTGCAGTCCTTACTTATGGGTAGTCCGCTGTCCTCGGTCGGGCCGAATACCAAAGTATTAGGCTGACGTCGGTCATGGGCGCACAGCCCTGACCTCAGAGCGTCAGGGTATAAAAGCGCATGACCGACGTCATATCCTCAGTCTTTTCTTGCCCCAGATGTCAGAAGGCCCTAAAAGAAAGGCCACAGCCAAAAAACAGAGTACCTTCCCAAAAGATATGCCCAACTACAGCCATCACCCAAACCATATAACCAAGCTAAGCTACAGAGGGAAGGAGGGAGGGAAAATTGGACTGCAGCAATGTGGATCTTCGAACATCTACATTTATGGTAGGTACAAAACTGTACTATGTTCTTCATCTCACATTGCTGCAGTCCTTACTTATGGGTAGAATCCCAAAGCAACGGGAAAGGGAGGTTGGCAAAATCATAAAGCATTAGGGGCTGCTAAAATGCCCTGTAAAATTGCAGTGGCAAATCCAGCCCTAGACTTAGAATAAAGAGGAAGGTGGTAATGTTTAGAAAAAGTATGTACTGAACTCCAAGTGGCTGCTTCCAAAATATCCTTTGCAGCTACCCCCCTTAGAAAGGCAGTGGAAGTTGCAGTAGCTCTAGTGGAATGAGGTCTGATTCCAGTCGGAATCTCCTTACCATGATGGGAATAACAAAAAGAAATACAAAACCCAATCCATTTAGAAATAGTTTGTTTTGAAACAGGTCTACCCTGTGAACCCAAAGCAAAAGAAACAAACAACTGCTGAGACTGTCTGAACTCCTTGGTTCTGCTCAAGTAATAACGCAACTGCCTGTGAATATCCAAAGTATGCAAAATCTTCTCCCCTTTATTTTGAGGATTTGCATAAAAAGTAGGCAAATGAATAGTTTGGTTTAAGGCCACACTAGAAACCACTTTAGGCATAAAGGAAGGATTAGTGCAAAGATACCCTATCCTTATGAAAAATCAAGAAAGGCTCCACTGCCATAAGGGCCTGTAATTCAGAAACCCTTCTTGCAGAAGTAATGGCCAACAAAAAAGCAGTTTTCCATGACAAATACTTTAACTCGGCAGTAGCTGCAGGCTCAAAAGGTTGTAGAGTAAGCTTTTCCAACACAAAATTGAGATCCCAAGCAGGAATAGGAGCTCTACGTGGGGGTCTTATGTTCTTTGCCCCTCTGAGAAACTGCTTAAACAAAGGATGAGAGAATAAAGGAGGGTCACAGTCATAATTAGTCGAAATGGCTGCAGCATGAACCTTTATGGAGGAGAAGGACAAACCTTTGTCTAATAACTCAGTAAGATATTGTAAGGAAGCACTCAAATTAGGCTTGGAAACATCAAAGTCCTTCCCTTTGCTCCAAATAAAAATCTCCTCCATTTATCAGCATAAACTTTCCTTGTACTAGGCCTCCTGGCCTCCAAAATAACATTCAAAACTTGTTGTGGAAGCTGACAACCTCCAGAATCTAAAACAGAATATGCCAGGCTGTTAGATGCAGAGACTGAATTCTGACATTGAGAAAGTGATTGCCCTCCTGAGACAAAAGGTGTGGAATCAAAGGCAGAGGCCATGGAGGCTCTCGGACCAAACTCCTCAGTAGTGGGTACCAATGTTGTCGAGGCCAATCCGGTGCTATCAGGATCATGGATGGCTTGTCTTGTCTGGCCTTCAAGAGAACCTTGGACAGAAGAGGTAGAGGTGGAAAGGCATATACATGAAGATTGTTCCAACTGAATGACAGAGCGTCCACCTTCCAAGCTGTGGGATGAAACCTTTTGTGCAAAACTTTGGCAACTGGTAATTTAGTGGAGAAGCGAACAGATCTATGTCTGGAGTTCCCCATGACACTGTCAACTTTTGAAATACCTGAGGATCCAATTTCCACTCGTGAGGATTCACTATTTGTCTGCTCAATACATCTGCTAAGGAGTTCTGTGCTCCTGGTAGAAATCTTGCCTGAAGATTGAGGTTGTAACTGAGAGCTGTCTCCCACAAAATCATCGCTTGTCTGCAAAGAGGGTACGAATGAGTTCCCCCTTGCTTGTTGATGTACCACATGACAGTTGTGTTGTCTGTTAGAATCAACACCTGCCCTGGGTGAAGTAAATCCTTGAAAGCCATCAATGCAAATTGTACTGCTAACATCTCCTTCAAGTTGATATGCAAATGTTGAAGTCTGGCAGGCCACGTGTCTTGCACCCATTTTCCATTGAGGTGTGCTCCCCAAGCCTTGTCCGAGGCATCCGTCGTTAGAATCTGACTCGCCTCTGGTCGGGTCACAGAGAGTCCCTTGTTTAGGTGACATTCCTGAGCCCACCACAAAAATTCCTTCTGAATGCAAGGTATTATCTGAATGACAGTGTCTAGATCCTGGCAGTGTTGTGTCCATAGATTTTTGACATACCATTGAAGCTTCCTCATATGCAATTTGGCATTGGGAAGCACCAGAATACAAGATGCCATGAACCCCAAGGCTTGAAGGACTGTCCTTGCAGTCAGCCTGGACTGTAGAGACATTTGATGGAAATAAAGTGAAAGACTTTTCTGTTTGTCCGGGGTCAAAAGGCCATCTGGGAAGCTGTATTCAGTCTCACACCCAGAAAGCACATGTCCTGAGAGGGTACTAGACTGGACTTTGTTTCGTTCACAGAATACCCTAGGCATCTTAACACTACCATCACATACTGTAGATGCTGAAGAAGCTCGTCCTTGTCTTGTGCAATAATCAGGCAATCGTCCAAATAAGGATAAATTTGTATTCCTTCCATCCTGAAAAGGCTATCACTGGAGCCAGAACCTTTGTGAACACTCTGGGCGCAGTAGATAAGCCAAAGGGCAATGCAGAGAACTGATAATGTAAATTTCCAGCTCGAAAACGCAGGTACTTCCTGCAACTGGGCCTGATAGGAACATGAAGATAAGCCTCTTTTAGATCCAGAGTTACCATCCAGTGATCTTTCCCAGCAGAGGCAAAAGCTGTTGTAATGTCAACATTTTGAACTTTGGAATGTCCAAATAAGTGTTGAGGAGAGATAAATCCAAAATCGGTCTCCACGTGTTCCCTTTCTTTGGTACTAGAAACAGGCGGGAATAAAACCCTAGACCCACTTCTGAAGGAGGTACTGGCTGTATAGCTCCCATGTGAAGAAGTAATGAAATCTGTTTGTGAGCCTCCATCCTTTGCCGAGGAGGAATATCTGGCATACCTTTGAAAGGAGGCAATGTATGGAAATAAAACTTGTAACCTTTGTTTATAATGTCCAACACCCATTTGTCTTGGGTGATTAAAAACCAATTTTGCTTGAAGAGAGCTAGCTTTCCTCCCAAAGGAGCTGCCAGACAAGAAGAATCTGGCAGCTGAAAATGCAGGTCATTGGGCCTGTTTACGAAAGGACTGGCCCCTACCCTCACCAGCAGATTGAGCAGGCGAACTCCATGTTCTAGGCCTAAAGGTACTCTGAGCTCTGCCCCTACCACGCCTAGATCTACCCCTAGACCGGGAATCAGAAGAAGGTACGTCCACCCCTTAGCAGGCCAATTTCTACTAAACTTAGGAGGTTGAACCTGCAAAAAACTTTAACAGTCTGCATAGACTTAGCCTTGTCCTCCATTTTCTTCAAAACAGACTCCACAGGAGGACCAAACAAAACTTTGGACTGTAAAGGGGCATCCAGAATTCTAGACTTAACATGCTCAGATAAATTCTGATCCTTAAGCCAGGCATGCCTACGAAGAACTGAACCAGTGGCAGCCACTCTAGAAGAAGCCTGCAAAGCATCAAAGCCACACTGCAAAGAATGTTTCCCCACCTGTTCAGAAACATGCACCAAATCTTGCAATTCTTTACAGTCTATGCCCTCTGCCAAAGCATCCACTTTAGATTTTAGCTGAGAAAGGAGGAAATTCTGATATTTCAACATATGAAACTGGCAATTTAAAGCCCTCATTGCTAAAGTAGAAGAGGTGTACACCTTCTTACCCCATCTGTCCAAAGCTCTAGCTTCCTTATCTAGAGGAACCGGATTCTTTACAACAGAAGCCCTAACACCCTTAGGCCCCTGACTAATAGTTTCTGGGTCCGCCCTAGGACTCTTATATAGATATTTATGAGCCTCAGGTACCCTATAATACCTGTCCGGTTTAACTGGTGCAGGAGGCATAGAATCTGGATTAAATGAGGCCTCAAAAACATCCTGAACAACATCCAAAACAGGAGGAATAGCCAAGGGTCTATGCTGTGGTAAAACAAGAACTCTCTAAGCCTCTTTCTGGAATCTGAGTAATCCTGTCCTTCCCACTTAAAATGTTCCCTCATAGAGTGTAAGGTTTCTGAAAATGAAAAATCCTCTGGAGGGTAAGCAGAAGGAGTAGAATCCTCTGCATCGGAATCCGAATAAGGAGGAAAATCTTGAATATCTTCAGCAGAAGACTCAGAATCATCTGAGGCCTGCTCCAAACTTTCCAACTCTGGCTCTACCCTGGGCCTCTTATCAGGAGGGGGCATGGAACCTCTAATTAAAGTAATCAAATCTTCTGCCATTTTAAGCATATGCTTCTTAGGTACAGACCCTGAAGAACCAGAACTAACTCCAGAAGAGGGCAAAACAGACCTGCCCTTAGAAGGAGCCCTAGAAACAGTAGCAGAAGGCCTAACCCCCTTAGGCAAAGAAGGGATAATAGTAACCTGAGAGGCCCCTTCAGCCTGACCTGACTCCTGTGAGGCCACATCCTGTAAAATCAAGGTTTCCCCCTGAGACTCAACAGAAACTTCAGCCGGATCCACCTGTTCCACTGCAGTCTCTAAAGGACCGGTGTCCGAAATGGACGAATCATCCTGCCTAGGCTTTACAGATTTGTCTTTACGCTTCTTCGTGGAAGCGGGCGTCGGAGGATCCGACGGCATATTATAACTACACCGCTTGCCAAAGACTAACCTAGCGCAATCTAGCCTTCTCTTAATAGTGCGCTTATTAAACCTAGCACAAAACCGACACCCAACTACGTGCTCCGGTCCCAAGCAAGGGATACAAATCGAGTGGTAATCCCTATGCGGTATCTGCTTCCCACAAGAAATACAATTATTCACTTTTTCTGACATCCGGTAAATAACTGAGGCAAGGAAAAACAAAAATGCTCCCAACGGGTACTTAGCCCAACTTGGTATGTCTGAAACTCCGAAAACGAAAAATTTCAGAAAGCCGAACGGCACTTGCAACGCTGCTTCTGCATCGGACCATGCGGCAAAAAAGACTGAGGATATGACGTCGGTCATGCGCTTTTATACCCTGACGCTCTGAGGTCAGGGCTGTGCGCCCATGACCGACGTCAGCCTAATACTTTGGTATTCGGGCCGACCGAGGACAGCGGACTACCCATAAGTAAGGACTGCAGCAATGTGAGATGAAGAACATCCTGGACTGCAGCTGTATTAGCACTCTAACATCTACATTTATGGTAGGTACGAAACTGTACCATGTTCATCATGCATACAAGCTGCAGTCATAACAGATGGGTAGAATCCCAAAGCTAAAAAGGGGTGGCAGGCACTAAGTGGAACTAGGAGGAGCAAGGATGCCCTGCAAGACTGCTGTGGCAAAGCCTGCTCTAGATTTAGAGTATAGTGGAAGGTGATAAGTGTTTGGAGAAAGTGTGCACAGAACTCCAAGTAGCTGCTTCCAAAATATCCTTGGTAGGAACCACCCTGAGGAAAGCTGCAGAGATAGCTGTGGCCCTTGTGGAGTGAGATCTGATGCTTGTAGGTACAGTTTTTCCATGAAATGAGTAACAAAAGCGTATGCAGTGGGCTATCCATTTTGAGAGTGTCTGTTTGGAAACAGCCTTTCCTTGAGCACCTGTAGCATAGGACACAAAGAGTTGCTCTGATTTTCTGAATGGCTTTGTTTTGTCCAAATAATAATGAAGTTGTCTGTGAATGTCCAAGGAATGTAGTAGTCTTTCCCCTTTGTTTTGTGGGTTAGGATAAAAGGTAGGTAAGTGGATAGTCTGATTCAAGGCTACACTGGATACTACCTTTGGCATAAAGGAAGGGTTGGTTCGTAAGGAAACTCTGTCCTGATGGAAAATGCTGAAAGGTTGCACAGCTATGAGGGCTTGTAGTTCCGAAACCCTGCGTGCTGAGGTGATAGCCAGAAGGAAGGCTGTTTTCCATGACAAATATTGCAGTTCTGTTGAAGCAGCTGGCTCAAATGGAGGCAGGGTCAGTTTTTCTAAAATGAAGTTGAGGTCCCAAGCAGGTACTGGTGGTTTCCTTGGGGGTTTTATATTCTTAGCCCCTCTGAGGAACTGTCTTAAAAGAGGATGAGAGAATAAAGGAGGATCAGTGTTGTATTGTGCAGAAATGGCTGAAGCATGGATCTTGATGGAGGAGAAGGAAAGTCCACTGTTTAACATCTCAGCTAGGTACTGTAATATTTGAGGTAAATTTAGTACCCAAGGATTCTGACCCTTTTTCTGATTCCAGGCACAAAACCGTTTCCATTTGGCGGAGTAGGCTTTTCTAGTAGAAGGTCTTCTGGCCTCCAAGATGATATCCTGCACCTCCTGGGAGAGGAGAGTCTGTTGGGAAATCAAGGAATTCTCCATGCAGCTAGATTTAGGGTTTTCAGCTGACTGTGAAGAGTTTTGAAACTGTGCTGGGTCAACAGAAGAGGCACTAGAGGCAGGGCCCATGGTGGGGAATGCTTCAGGCTCTTCAGGAGTGGATACCAGTGTTGTCTTGGCCAGTCTGGAGCAATGAGAATCATCTTTGGCCTCTCTGCTCTGGCTTTCAATAGAACTTTGGGCAGCAGAGGAAGAGGTGGAAAGGCATAGACTGTCAATGTTGTCCAATTGAAGGAAAGTGCGTCCACTTTCCAGGCCTGTGGATGATAGGTCCTTGAGCAAAATTTTTAAAGTTGGTAATTTTTGTGGGTATCAAAGAGATCTATGTCTGGCCGTCCCCATGCCTGAATTATCTTTGCGAAAACTTGAGGATGCAACTTCCATTCGTAAGGATCTGTCATATTTCTGCTTAGGTTGTCTGCCGGCGTGTTTTCCTTCACTGGCAGGAATTGTGCTTGAAGTTGGATTTGCAGTTCCAGAGCCGTGTTCCAAAGGGACATGGCTAGTCTGCACAGGGGGTATGAATGAGTTCCTCCCTGTTTGTTTATGTACCACATCACTGTGGTGTTGTCTGTGCTTATCAATAGCTGGCCTGGATGCAGTAGGTCTTTGAAGGCCATAATAGCATTTTGTACTGCTAGCATTTCCTTTTGATTGATGTGTAGGTGCTTTTCCTTTTGGGACCATTTGCCCTGAATGCACTGATCTGACATGTGCGCCCCCAAGGTGTAGTCCGAGGCGTCTGTTGTGATGATTTGATTTGCTTGAGGCATGCAGAAGGGGAGACCTGTGTTTCTTTGCTTGAGCCCACCACAGAAATTCCTTTTGAAGACATGGAATGAGTGGTATAATTGTTTCCAAACTGTGGCTGTGTTGAGACCATAAGTTTTTTAGGTACCACTGAAGTTTCCTCATATGCAGCTTTGCACATGGGATCAGCAGGATGCAAGATGCCATGAATCCCGGAGCCTGCAGGATTTTCCTTGCAGTCAGCCTGGTGAAGGTTGCCATTTTTCTGAAGTATTGAGATAGTTGCCCTTGCTTCTCTGGCGTGAGGTAGGCCATCTGGGTGTTTGTATTCAAGCTGGCACCCAGGAAAATTATTGTTTGAGAGGGTATTAGTTTTGATTTCTTTTTGTTGACTGTGTATCCCAGAAAGTTCAACAACTTTATTACAAATGCCAGGTGTTTCAGAAGTATGTGCTTGCGCTTGGATCAGGCAGTCGTTCAGATATGGGTATATTTGTATCCCTTGAAGTCTGCAAAAGGCAATTACTGATGCCAGGCATTTAGTGAACACTCTGGGCGCAGTAGATAAGCCAAAGGTCAATGCAGAGAATTGATAATGGGTTGACCCTGCAAGAAATCTGAGGTATTTTCTGCAATCTTGTCTGATAGGGACATGCAGGTATGCCTCCTTGAGGTCCAATGTTACCAGCCAAGACTCCATGCCCAGCATGGGAAGAAGCTGCTGTAATGTGAGCATCCTGAATTTTGGTACGAGTAAATATGTGTTTAGGATGGACAGGTCCCGAATAGGTCTCCAATCTTTGTCCTTCCTTGGTACCAGGAGTAGTCTGGAATAAAAACCTTGACCTTGTTCTTTTGCAGGTACCTCTTGAATAGCTTTCATGTCCATGAGAGCTGAAATTTGTTTTTGTGCCTCTGCCCTTTGATTTTGTGGCAGGTTTGGCATGCCTCTCATTTTTGGAAGGGTGTGAAAGTGGAATCTGTAGCCTCTGTCTATAATGTCCAAAATCCATTTGTCTTTTGTCACAATATGCCAATTTTTTGAAAATAAAGCCAGTTTTCTGCCTAAAGGTGCTGCCATTAAAGCTTTGCTTGGCATGCAGAGGGGAAAGTCATTGTGTCTGCTTTCTGAATGACTGTGATCTATCTTCTCCACCTCTTGGTGTAGGTGTTTGCCATTGTCTGGCTCTAAATGATCCTTGAGATTGCGCTCTACCCCTCGGGCGCCTGTATCTACCTCTTTGAGGTCTGTCCGTGGCTGGAAAGGACCAATTTTTTGAAGACCAGTTTCTGCTGAAACGTGGAGGTTGTACCTGTAGGAAATCTTTCACTGTTTGCATTGATCTTGCCTTTTCCTCCATTTTCTTTAGTACCTCCTCAGCTTTAACACCAAACAACACATCTTTTTGAAGAGGTGCATCTAATAATTTAGCTTTGACATGATCTGGTAAGGTTTGCTCTTTCAGCCAAGCATGTCTACGTATGACAGACCCTGTAACAGCAGCTCTACATGAGGCCTCTAAAGCATCAAAACCACATTGCAAGGTATGTTTACCCACTTGCTCTGCACTATGCAACAAATCCTGCAACTCCTTTACATCTGGTTGCTCAGGTTGTGTCATTTTGCTTTTCAACTGAGATAATAAAAACTGCTGATACTTTAACATATGGAACTGACAGTTTAATGCCCTCATGGTTAAAGTGGCTGAGGTGTATACCTTTTTCCCCCCACCTTTTTAAAGCTCTGGAATTTCTCTCTGAAGGTAATGGTTTTTTGGCAGTAGAGGCCTTAATTCCTTTGGGACCCTGTGAAATAGTTTCTGGGTCAGCAGCATGGCTTTTGTACAGGAATTGGTGTGAATCAGGAACCTGGTAACACCTGTCAGGTTTAACAGGAGCTGGAGGTAAAGAATCTGGGTTGAGGCTGGCTTCTGTATACACATCATCTAATATATCCAAGACAGGAGGGATAGCCAGAGGCCTGTGCTGAGGAAGCAAGAGAAAATCCCTGAGCCTTTTCTTGGAATCTGAGTAATCTTGACTTTCCCAGTGAAAGTGTTCCCTCAAAGTATGTAAGGTTCCCCAAAAGAATAGTCCTCGGGGGGGGGGGGGGACCGAGGGAATGGACTCCTCAGCATCAGAATCTTCAAAAGGGGAATATGAATATTCCTGTTCCTCAGAATGTTCTGAGGTAATAGAGGCTTGGTCTGAGGAAGGGTAGTTTTCCTCCAATCTGGACGTTTTGTCCGAGGGGGGTTGAGAACCCCTGATAAGAGTAATCAAATCCTCAGCCATTTTGTGCATCTGTTTTTTAGGCATGGGGCCTTGAGAGGGGCTCTGTGGAGCTTGTCTTTTACTTTTCATGGCTGCTTTAGATTTTGTGAAAGCATTAATGGAAAAAGAGGAAGGCCTGAAGACACCTGGAGAGGTGGCAGGCCTGTCTAAACTCTGAGTTTCCCCGCCAAGAGTGGCGTCTGTATCTGTAGTCAGAGTGGGGGCCGAGGAGCCTGCGACCTCGGGCACAGAAGACACCGCTAAAGAAGCGTCATCGGTACTCAGGGGCTGCGTAGGCGCCTCACTGAGAACCGGAGCACCTGTAGCCGGCTTTAGCGTGGTGTCGGTAGAAGTCGCGGACCTCGTATGTCGGTCCTTATCTTTGCGTCTTTTACTCAAAATTGGAGTCGGAGTATCCGACGACATAATGTAATTAAACTTTTTACCAAAATAGTGTTGGGCGAACTCCGCCCGACGCTTAATAGTGTGTTTGTTGAATCTAGCACAAAAACGACAGGCCGAGACGTCGTGGTCTGGGCCTAAGCAAGGAATGCAGAAGGAATGGAAATCCTTTTGCGGTATTTGCTTCCCACATGAAATGCAATTATTAACTTTGTCTGACATCGGTCTGAGGCAAGAAAAGTTTCCCCAACGGGGTACTTAGCTTTCAAGAAGACTTCGGCTGAAATATTTTTCGTAAATCTCAGGAGCTGGCCGACCGGCACTTGCGAACTGCTTCTGCTTCGGGCACCGCGCGGCAAGAAAGACTGAAGAAAATAGCGTTGGCTGGTTCTTTTATACCCCTGCCGCACTGACGTCAGGGAAGAAGCGACGACAACCGACACCAGACCTAGACTTTGGAATTCGGCCGACCGAGGACCCGCTTTACGGCAGGATAACCCCATCTGCTATGACTGCAGCTGTATGCACGATGAACATCCGAACCCAACAGTGGTGAATAGGAAGAAGATTAACAACTTTAGATTAGTTATTATTGGTGCATTACCTGAAATAGTTACCGGGCACATTTTAAGACCTTCAATTAAATGCACATGTTTCTGGGAGATATAGATTCTACCTAGCCAGCCCAGTTTTTGTATCTTGGAGAATAATATGTAAATTCACTCCAAACTCCTAGTAATGAATGCATATCTTCCATGCCAAACATTTTCATAAACTTCTTCAAATATCTACCCTCCTTTGCTATATTTTCCCTTCTAGCCCCCCCCGCCAGACACATCTTTAATGTTGCAAACTAAATTCCAGGTCTCCACTGATAAGTAATATTCTTTGCTGAAAGCTGATTCCTCCCAGAATTTTCTTAAGCTTCATTACAGCAGTTTTAGATGAAATGTAAATGCATGCCAGTGTAATCCACCTCCCTTGACAGTAGCCTCTTAGTACTATGCATTTTCCATTATCTTTTTCTCCATCTTCTATCACAAATGGAGCTCCTCTTACAATATAAGTACTCCTCTTTTCCTTTGCCCCACATATTCTGCTGAATAACCATCCTGAAAACCTTTCTTTATCAAATTCACGTTCAATTCTTTCCAGGTGTGTCTACTGTAGCATAGCTATTTGCACTCTACATTTTTAATATAGTTCACCGCTCTTTTTTATATTTATCTGTAAGACCATTCAGCTGGAAAAACATTACAGAAAACATCATTTTCTTATATAATTATTATTAGCACCTTTTATATAAAGTACAGTTTTGTACCTACCATAAATGTAGATGTCCGAACTGGATAGCATCTGCAGTCATAACAACTGGGTTGTCCTGTCGTCAGGCAGCCCTTCAGTCGGCCGGATTCCAAAGTCCGGTCCGCTCGCTGATGTCGCACTCCACCCGACATCATCTCTGTTGGTCTTCGGGTATAAAAGCATCAGCCGACGCCATTTTCCTCAGTGTTTCTTGCCCCAGATGCCAGAAGCCCTCTTGCAGGCTAAAATTTGGATAGATGCCAATGTTTCCAAATAGATAGAGGTAAACACAACAATAAGCATGTATGTACATATATACAAACAAATACACCATAAAGACTCCCCAACAGCTAGCTATTAGGAGGGTAAACACCCTAGGAGTACCACAGAGGGAAGGAGGGAGGGTAATCCTGACTGCAGATGCTATCCAGTTCGACATCTACATTTATGGTAGGTACAAAACTGTACTATGTCCTTCATGGATGCATCTGCAGTCATAACAACTGGGTAGAATACCATAGCCAACTAGGGAGGAGGATAAAAGTAGATTATGGTGTGTTTAGGATCCCTTGCAGTACAGCAGTGGCAAACCCTGCTCGGGATCTGGAATATAGAGGCAAATTATAATGCTTGGCAAATGTATGCACGGAGGTCCAAGTAGCCGCCTCAATAATGTCTTTGGTTGCCACTCCTCGTAAGAAGGCTGTGGTAGTGGCTGTTGCCCTTGTAGAATGAGGTCTTATGTTCTGTGGAATTGGTTTTCCATGGAAGGAGTAACAGAATCGTATGCAATTTCCTATCCATTTGGAGATTGTCTGTTTGGAAATAGCTTTTCCTTCCCTTCCTGTTGCATAGGCTACAAAAAGTTGGTCAGTCTTTCTGCTATTTTTTGTTCTGTCCAAGTAGTAGCGTAGCTGTCTATGTACATCCAAGGTATGCAGTATTCTTTCCCCTCTGTTTTGTTGTTACCTTGCCACTGTCGTCCTCTGTAGGCACCTCCTCTGGATTGGTTTCTGCCTCTGGAATGTCTATTTCTGCCCCTTTGAAATTTTGTGGAGTCAGGAAAGGACCAATTTTTGGCAGGCCAGTTCCTGCTAAACCTTGGGGGTTGAACCTGCAAGAAATCTTTAACAGTTTGAACAGATTTTGCCTTTTCTTCCATTTTCTTCATAACCTGCTGGGCAGGTGTACCAAACAAACTTGTCTTGTCCATAGGAGCATCTAGCAGCTTAGCTTTAACATGATCCGGTAAAGCTTGTTCCTTTAGCCATGCATGCCTTCTTATCACTGTGCCTGTCATGGCTGATCTAAATGAAGCCTCCAGTGCATCATAGCCACATTTTAAGGAATGGTTGCTAACCTGTTGTATGTTATTTACCATCTCTAATACATATTTCTTATCAAGAGATTCATCAGTGGTTAGTTTTTAGTTAACTGATCAAGCATAAACTCTTGGTATTGTATCATGAAACTGACAGTTTAAAGCTCTAGCTGAGAGTAGCTGAAGTGTAGACCTTTTACCCCATCTGTCTAATGACCTTGCTTCCCTTTCAGAAGGAGTAGGGTTTTAGCTATAGTCGCTGCTACTGCCTTGGGACCCTGGGATATAGTTTCTGGGTCTGCAAGTGGGGCCTTGTAAAGGTGGTGATGAGTATCTGGCACCCTGTAAAATCTGTCTGGTTTGGCAGGGGCTGGGGTAAAGAATCTGGAGCGGAGCAAACATCATTTAAAGCATCATCCACCACAGAGAGAACAGGAGGTATAGCTAAGGGCCTGTGCTGTGGGAGGTGCAGAAAGGTCCTAAGTCTTTTCTGGAGTCTGAAAATCCTGTTGCTGCCATTGGAACTGTTCTCGCATGGCATGCAAGGTTTCCCCAAAGGAGAATTCTTCTGGTGCGGAAGCAGCTGGAATGGATTCTTCAGCATCAGAATCTTCAAAATTGGAGAAGGGAGCCTCTGGCTGGTCAGTTATGTCTGATTCATCAGCAGATTCATCAGAGGACACTGGCTCAGGGGGCTCTGCCCTAGGTCTCTTCTCTGGGGGCTGAGAGGCCCTATCTGGGTGAGATTGAGATCCTCTGATTAAAGAAATTAAATCTTCTGCCAAAGTAAGCATTTGGGAACTAGAAGAGGGCCTGGATGTGGGGGGTTTAACAGGCACTGTTTTAGTAGTCTTGGCTGCTTTAGCCCTGGCGAAAGCCTTTATGGACATGGCTGCTGGAGGCCTAGCAGCACCACGTGCTGGGGTAGAGACATCCAAGGGGATGGTGTCTGATAAGTCAACCACCGTAGTGGGTAAAATTTCTGAGGTCGATTCAAGAGTTGTAGCAGGGGCCTCAGTTGTAGGAATAGGTTCAGCTGTACTTAGATCAGTTTTCTCGGTTTCGCGAAACCGAGACACTCATGTTTGCTTAACCATGGTTTCGCCGAAACCGCGGACCGCGAGTGTCGGTCTTTATCTTTGCGTTTTTTGGTAGATTGGGTAGTCGGAGGATCCGACGGCATAATGTACGCAAAATCAGAACCGAAAAACTGTTCTGCAAACTCCGACCGACGCCTAAGCGTTCGTCGGTTGAAAGAAGCACAGGCCGAACAGGCTGCTACGTCGTGGGCTGGGCCTAAACAAGGCAGACAGGTATTTGTTTCCCACAGGTTAAACAATTGTTAACTTTTTCTGACATCGGCTGAGGCAAGAAAGAACTTAGCTTTAGAAGTCTTCGAAGTAGTATTCGGTAGAAGTAATCTCTGGATCCGACCGACCGGCACTTGCGAACAGCTTCTGCTTCGGGCGCGACGCGGCAAGAAAGACTGAGGAAAATGGCGTCGGCTGATGCTTTTATACCCGAAGACCAACAGAGATGACGTCGGGTGGAGTGCGACATCAGCCGAAGCCGGACCCGGACTTTGGAATCCGGCCGACTGAAGGGCTGCCTGACGACAGGACAACCCAGTTGTTATGACTGCAGATGCATCCATGAAGGACATCTGCTTTTTTGTTAAATGTCTAGTTCCAGCTTTTATGTTACATGCATATACTGTTCAGCAGGTTGGTCTTTTCACAGTTGTTTCTTCTTGTCATATCCATTTGAGCTTATGCCACATCTTACATAACTTTTTTTTGAAAGCCCTCAGAAAGAACAAACCAACCCCCTAAAACCTATCAACTTAATAACATACAAAACTATGTACATCTTCAAATATTGAAGTTGTTGCTTCCTAATAAGAACAAAAGGTCTCAATTGATAGCCTGATAGCCACACAGACAGGCTAGAGTTAACCAAAAAGAAAGGTTAGTCATGCTAAGATGCATGGTACAGCCTGTGCTATTAGTTAAGTGCAATTTGATTTTGTTTATCTTTACAGCTGTCCCAGGTGAGGAAAAAGAATAGTTGTGTTAGAACTTACCATAACCACAGATGTCCTTCTCTTCCATGTTGCAGTATTCATAACCTTAGGGAGTTGCTGTCTGCAGCACCGGATAGCCGGCCAGTATACTAAAGTTTTAGAAGCGGGGGGGGGGGGGGTACGTGTGACATTGCATGCAGGGGCCATAAACTGATGTTGGCTATATCTGTGACGTCTGCACATACCCAACTCAGAAATTGGCTTGTACAGCAAAATGCTTGGTAAAGGTACGTACCGAAGACCAAGTTGCAGCCTCTAGGATAGAAGTGTAATCAACACTCTTGAAGAAGGCTGCTGAGGCTGAGGAGGAAGCTGCTCTGGTGGAATGGGAACTCGGTTGCTTTCCATGAAAGTAATAGCAAAAGGCTATCACCTTAGAAATCCAAGAGGCAATCGTGGGTTTAGACACTGCCTCGCCAAGGGCCCTAGGAAGGAGACAAAAAGCTGGTTGGACTGTCTGACAGGTTTTGTCTTATCTAAGTAGAACCTCAGATGCCTATGAACATCCAAGGAATGCAAAGCCCTTTCTGAGTTCTGTGGCTGAAGGTAAAAGACAGGTAAGATTAATGGTCTGGTTTAAGGAAATTTCATTAACGATTTTTGGCATGAATGAAGGGTTAGTTCCAAGACAAACCCTATCTTTATGAAAGATAAGATAGGGAGGAGAAGCCATAAGGGCTTGGATCTCAGAAACCCTCCTGGCAGAAGAAAGGGACAGTAGCAAAACTGTTTTCCATGTACAGAATTTAAGGGAGGACGAGTGGGCTGGCTCAAAAGGGGCCAATGTAAACTTTTCCAGCACAAAGTTAAGGTCCTGAGGAGGAACAGGCTTACATGGAGATCTTATGTGAAGGATCCCTTTCAAAAACAGCTTGGCTTCCAACCTGGAAGCTAGAGGTGGAGTCAAGGGAAGGCAAGCAGAAATAGCAGAGAGGTGTACTTTTACTGATGAGTACACCAGGCCCAAATGTAGTAACTCACGCAGGTAGGAAAGGACCAATGGAAAAGAAATTAGAAATGGGTCCTGTTTTCTCTTGAGGCACCAGTGGGAGAATGTTTTCCACTTTAATAAGTAATTTTTACTGGTACTTGGTTTCCTGGCCTAAATGGGAGCTGAACTCTATCACTCACAGTGTCAGTTTGAGATTGATTAGGTGGGGTTGAATAAGGGATCCCCCCCTGTCTTGTGTGAGTAGGTCGAAGTGGTGAGGTAATGTGTGGTGAATGACCTGGGCTAAAAGGTACAGTAGGGGAAACCAATGCTGTCTTGGCCAAAAGGGAGTCATCAGCAGGACTTCTGGTTTGTCCTTCTGTATTTTCAGGAGGACTTTGTGAATCAGAGGAAATGGAGGGAAGGCATAAAGGTACATCCCTCCCATGAAAAGGAGAAGGCGTTCACCCTCCATGCTTGTGAATGAGGGAACCTTGTACAGAAGAGGGGCATCTGTTTGTTCTGGGGGGAGGCAAACAGATCTGCCTGAGGAATACCCCACCTGTGAATTAGATCCTGAAATACCTCCCTGTGAAGCATCCACTTGTGTGGGGGGGGGGGGTGTTAAGGTTCTGCTCAGGGTATCTGCCATCCCATTTTCTTCTGATGGAATGTAAACTGCCTGTAAGTGAATTTGAATTGCTGCTGCCAGGGACCATATATGTATAGCCAGACTGCAGAGGCAGTAAGACTTTGTTCCTCCTTGCCTGTTTATGTACCACAGAAAGTACAGTTTTGTACCTACCATAAATGTAGATGTCCGATAGGTATGCATCTGCAGTCCTTACATATGGGTTGTCCTGCCTTGCCTCAGGCAGCCCTTCGGTCGGCCGGATTCCAAAGTTTGGGTCCGGCGTCGGCTGATGTCGCCCCTTTCCCGACGTCACTGCGCCTGGGATATAAAAGCGTCAGCCGACGCCATCTTCCTCAGTTTTTCTTGCCCCAAACGCCAGTTGCCCTCTAAAGTAAGGCTAAATTTGGAGAGATGAAAAAATTCCAAACATATACAGCAATAATAAACAAATACACCATAAAAGATAACCCCAGCTAGCTAAAAAAAAAAAAAAGGGATAGGTACCCAAAAAGTACCACAGAGGGGTAGGAGGAAGGGAAAACCTGACTGCAGATGCATACCTATCGGACATCTACATTTATGGTAGGTACAAAACTGTACTATGTCCTTCAAGGATGCATCTGCAGTCCTTACATATGGGTAGAATACCATAGCCAAGCTGGGGGAGGCAGGAACTAAGAGAAGGATGGTGTAGGTAACATGCCCTGCAGGACTGCAGTAGCAAAGCCTGCTCTGGATCTGGAATATAAGGGCAAGTTGTAATGCTTGGAGAATGTATGCACGGAGCTCCATGTAGCAGCTTCTAAAATGTCCTTTGTAGCCACCCCCGGCTGTGGAGGTGGCTGTTGCTCTGGTGGAATGAGGCCTTATGTTAGCTGGTACAGCTTTCCCATGTAAGGAGTAACAGAACCAAATGCAATTTCCTATCCATTTTGAAATTGTCTGTTTGGAAATTGCTTTTCCTTGTACATCAGCAGCATATGCCACAAAGAGTTGGTTAATGTTTCTGTAAGTCTTAGTTCTGCCCAAGTAGTAGCGCAACTGTCTGTGGATGTCCAAAGTATGCAGAAGTTTCTCTCCTTTATTTTCTGGATTTGGAAAGAAGGTAGGCAGGTGAATAGCTTGGTTCAGTGAAACCCTGGATACCACCTTTGGTATGAATGAAGGATTGGTTCTCAAAGAGACTCTGTCCTGATGAAAAATGAGAAATGGCTGTACTGCCATGAGGGCCTGTAACTCAGATACTCTTCTCGCTGAGGTTATAGCCAGAAGGAAGGCAGTTTTCCAAGACAGGAATTGTAGTTCTGAAGATGCTGCTGGTTCAAAGGGAGGAAGAATTAACTTTTCCAACAAGAAGTTAAGGTCCCATGTAGGCACTGGTGGTTTCCTTGGAGGGTTGATGTTTTTTATCACTCTTAGAAACTGCCTTAGCAGAGGATGAGAGAATACAGGTGGGTCAATGTTGTATTCTGCTGAAATTGCTGAAGCATGAATCTTTATGGAGGAATAAGAAATGCCATTATGGAGCATTTCAGCCAAATATTCCAGAATATGTGGAATGCTCATGATTTTCGTTTCTTGACCCTTTGCGGTGCTCCAGGTACGAAATCTCTTCCATTTTGCTGAATATGCTTTTCTTGTGGAAGGCTGCTGGGCTTCCATGATGATATCCTGTACCCTCTTGGATAGTTTATCCTGGCGAGGAGTCAAGGTATTCTCCAGGCTGTCAGCTGTAAGGTTTTTAGACTGGAGTGCAGAGTCTTGTAATTGTGCTGTGTCAGAAGAAGTGGCCATTGTGGTAGAGGCCAGGGTTTCGTGCCTGACATGCTCCTTAACAGTGGGTACCAGTGTTGTCTTGGCCAGTCCGGGGCTATCAGAATTACTTTTGGTTGCTCTGTCCTGATCTTCAGTAAGACCTTGGTCATTAATGGCAGTGGTGGGAATGCATATACTGTTAGAGTATACCAGCTGAAGGAGAGGGCGTCCACTTTCCATGCTTGAGGATGGTATGTCCTTGTGCAGAATTTCCTCAGTTGATGGTTGTGGTGGGAAGCAAACAGATCTATGTCCGGCGTTCCCCATGATTGTGTTATCTGGAGAAAAATATCTGGGTGCAACATCCATTCGTGTGGATCCATGATGTTTCTGCTCAGGCTGTCCACCAGTACATTGTCTTTTCCTGGTACGAACTGGGATTGTAGCCCTATATTGAGTTTTAGGGAAAGTTCCCACAGATGCATTGCCAGCCTGCAAAGAGGGTATGAATGGGTACCTCCTTGCTTGTTTATGTACCACATAACTGTGGTATTGTCTGTCTTTATTAACAGTTGTCCTTGGTGCAGGAAGAGCTTGAAGGCCTCGATGGAATGTATCACTGCCAGCATTTCCTTTTGGTTGATGTGCAGATGTAATTCTTTTTGTGTCCATTGTCCTTGAATGCATCTGCCTTCCATGTGCGCTCCCCATCCATGGTCTGAGGCATCCGTTGTAATGGTTTGGCTGATATGTGGCTTGCTGAAGGTCAGGCCCATGTTTGACTGGCTTGCTTTTGCCCACCACAGGAATTCCTTTTGAAGGCATGGAATGAGGGGGATCAAGGTTTCTAGACTGTGACTGTACTGAGACCATAGACTCCTTAGGTACCATTGTAGTTTCCTCATATGCAGCCTTGCTTGTGGAATCAGAAGAATGCAAGATGCCATGAATCCCAGGGCCTGCAGGATTTTCCTTGCAGTTAGTTGGGTTTGTGTTGTCAGATTTCTGAAATAATCCGGTAGTTGTGCCTGTTTTTCTTCTGTGAGAAAAGCCATCTGGGTGATTGTATCCAGTTTTGCACCCAGGAAAATTATTTGTTGGGATGGAACAAGTCTTGATTTCTGAATGTTGACTGTGTATCCCAAGGCCTGTAGTAGTCGGATGGCATAGTTTAAATGTTTTACCAGTGTTTGCTGGCTGTCCGCTTGTATAAGGCAGTCGTCCAGGTATGGGTAAATTTGAATCCCCTGGAGTCTGCAATGTGCAATTACTGATGCCAGGCATTTCTTGAATACTCTGGGCGCAGTAGATAAGCCAAATGGCAATGCTGAGAATTGATAATGCTCTGAACCTGCGAGAAATCTAAGGTGTCTTCTGCAACTTTGTCTGATAGGGACATGCAGGTATGCCTCCTTGAGGTCTAGAGTTACCAGCCAGGACCCCTTGCCCAGCATGGGAAGGAGTTGCTGTAATGTCAGCATTTTGAATTTTGGCACGATGAGGTAAGTATTCAGTGCGGACAAGTCCAGAATAGGCCTCCATTGCTTTTCTTTTCTTGGAACAAGGAATAGTCTGGAATAAAATCCTTGGCCTTTTTCTGTGAGAGGAACCCTTTCTATTGCTTTCATTTGAAGGAGTTTGGAAATTTGTTTGAAAGCCTCTGCCCTTTGGTTTGGTGGCAGGTTTGGCATGCCTTGTCTTTTTGGTAATGTATGGAAATGGAATCTGTATCCTTTGTCTATTATTTGCAGTATCCATTTGTCCTTTGTAATGCTGTGCCAATTTTTTGAGAATAAAGATAGCTTTCCGCCCAAAGGTGCTTCCAATTGAGCCCTGGTTGGCGGGGTCATGGTGAAGTCATTCAGATGGTCCTTGTATAGTAGTTGTAGGTCCTGTAGTACCTCTCTGGTCAGGAGGCTGCCATTGACGTCCTCTGTAGGAGCCTCGAGCTTGCCCTCTACCTCTGGCACGTCTGTTTTTGCCTCTTTGAAATCTGTCTGTGTCCGGAAAGGACCAATTCTTAGAAGGCCAATTTCTGCTGAATCTTGGTGGTTGGACCTGTAGGAAATCTTTGACTGTTTGTACTGATTTAGCCTTTTCCTCAAATTTCTTTAAGACCTCTTGAGCCGTGGAGCCAAATAACTTTTGCTTTTCCAGCGGAGCATCCAAAAGCTTTGCTTCAACATGATCTGGCAGAGTTTGTTCCTTCAGCCAAGCATGTCTACGTATGACTGCACCTGTCATTGCTGACCTACATGAAGCTTCCAATGCATCATAACCACATTGCAAGAAATGGTTGCTAACCTGCTGGGAGTTATGTACCAGATCCTGAAGAGCCTTGCAATCTAGGGGTTCAGGTGAAGATAGCTTTTTTATGCAATTCATCTAACAAATACTCTTGGTACTGTATCATATGGAATTGACAATTTAATGCCCTCATAGAAAGAGTGGAAGAAGTATACACCTTTTTACCCCATCTCTCTAAAGCCCTGGACTCCCTTTCAGAAGGAAGTGGGTTCTTAGTAGTGGTGGTTGCAACCCCTTTAGGGCCCTGGGAAATAGTTTCTGGGTCAGCAGAGTGGCCCTTGTAAAGGAAATGATGCGAGTCTGGGACCCTGTAGTACCTGTCGGGTTTGACAGGAGCCGGAGGAAGGGGGTCAGGGCAAATACTAGACTCAGAATACACATCATCAATGACATTTAAAACAGGAGGAATAGCCAAAGGTCTATGCTGAGGTAAATGCAAAAAAGTCCTTAGTCTCTTCCTGGAGTCAGAGAATTCCTGGCCCTGCCATTTGAAATGCTCTCTCATGGAGTGAAGGGTCTCCCCAAAGGACAACTCCTCAGGAGGGGAGGCCGAGGGAATAGATTCCTCTGCATCAGAATCCTTGTAGGCCGTAAAGGCCTCCTCCTGGTAGTCTGATAGAGCAGAGTCATCTGAGGCCTCATCAGAAGACTGGGGATCTGGCTGCTCAGTCCTGGGTCTTTTGTCTTGAGGAGGTTGAGAGCCCCTGTCCGGAGTGGCTGAGAGCCCCTAATTAGGGAAATAAGGTCCTCAGCTAAACTTAAAATCTGTGAACCGGTAGTGGATCCCTGAGGAATAGCCTTGGGAGGGAGAGATTTTGGCTGTTTAGCAGCTTTAGCACGTGTAAATGTCTTTATGGACATGGATGCAGGAGGCCTGGCTGCCCCACGTGCTGGAGTAGTCTTATCCAGAGAAATGGTATCGGATATTTCCAGAGCACCAGTTTCAGAAGGAAATTCTATGACTGACTCAGAGGAGGCCTCCGGGGCCGAGGTTGTCGGTTGAGCGGTTTCGTCGGTCGGAAGCACCGAGGATTTGGTTTCAGCAGGGACCAAGACACTCGCGGTAGGCCTAGGCGTGGTTTCGGCCGAAACCACGGTCCGCGTGTGTCGGTCCTTGTCCTTCCGTTTTTTTTGGGTAAATGAGGTGTCAGAAGCTCCGACGGCATGTTGTAACAGTATTTATCCCAAAAAAATTCCTCTGCAAACTCCGCCCGATGCCTGAGAGTGCGTCTATTGAAAGAAGCACAGGCTGCACAGGCCGAGATGTCGTGGTCTGGGCCTAGGCAGGGTAGGCAGTAAGAGTGGAAATCCTTATGAGGTATTTGTTTCCCACAAGTTAAACAATTATTAACTTTAACCGTTTGATCTGACATCGGCTGAGGCAAGAAAGAGTCCCCAACGGGGTACTTAGCTTTTTGAAGTCTTCAGTTAGCTGGAATCACAGGAGCTGGCCGACCGGCACTTGTGAACTGCTTCTGCTTCGGGCACCGCGCGGCAAGAAAGACTGAGGAAGATGGCGTCGGCTGACGCTTTTATATCCCAGGCGCAGTGACGTCGGAAAAGGGGCGACATCAGCCGACGCCGGACCCAGACTTTGGAATCCGTCTGACCGAAGGGCTGCCTGAGGCAGGGCAACCCATATGTAAGGACTGCAGATGCATCCTTGAAGGACATCTGTCATGTTGTCTGTGATGACCTTCAAGGTGCTTGACAAAAGGATGTCTTGAAAGGCCTGGATAGCAAAGGATAGGGCCTTTAGCTCTTTTAGGTTGATGTAGTAATTCCTTTCTTGAATGGTCCACTCCCCCTGGACTTTGTGCTGGTTACTGGTATGGTGTAGGATGGTTCCCCAACCTAAATCTGACTCGTCTGTGTACAGACGCTGTTTGGGTGGGGGAATCTGCAAGGGTACCCCTTGATTGAGGATAATGGTGGCAATCCACCAGGAGAGTTCCCTTTTTAAACAGGGCAGATTACGAAGACTTGTTTCCAAGGGATGAGAGTGCTGGCTCCAAAAGTTTCTCAAGACCCACTGAAACTTCCTCATGTGCATCCTGGCTAGAGGGATTATGGGAATCAAGGAGGCCACGTACCCTTGTATCCTGAGAAAGTCCCTGGCTGAGATGGTAGTTAGAGGTAGTTGGGAATGGAAGAACAGAGAAAGAAATTCCATTTTCTGGGGAGGGAAAAAGACTGACAGTCTGTCCTTATCCTGCACCCCAGGAAGACAAGGTCTTGGGAATGGGTCATTTGAGAATTTTAGGTAATTCACTGTGTTGCCTAGACTCTGTAGAAACTTGCAAACCATGTCCAAGTGTTGGGACAGGGTTAGCGGATCCTGGTGCAGAATAAGATCATTGCCCAAATAGGGATACATTTGTATGCCCTGTAGTCTGCAGTGTGCAATGGCTGGGGCTAGGCACTTTGTGAATACTCTTGGCGCTGTGGAGAGGCCGAAGGGTAAGGCAGAGAACTGAAAATGTGATAAACGCACTGAGAAACGTAAATATTTTCTGTAAGGTGGGAAGATGGGGAAATGTAGGTAAGCATCCTTCAGATCCAGGGAGGCCAGGAATGCTTGCTGAAGTATGAGGTGAAGGAGGTGCTGCAATCTGAGCATTCTGAAAGTGGGCACTTTGAGGAAGAGATTGAGGTGGGGTAAGTCAAGGATGGGTCTCCAAGGGCTGTCTTTTCTTGGGACCAAAAACATCCTTGAATAAAATCCCCTGGCTAACTGATCCTCTGGTAAGTTTTCTATAGTCCCCTGAGATAGAAGGTGGCTTAGGATAGAGGGAAATAGTGGCAGCTAATTGTGAGGGGGTTGAGGTATTCCCAGGAAGGGTGGAGTAGCCCAGCCTTGAAAAAACACATGGATTTTTCTTTTGTTATACGCTCTTAACCAGACCCCCCCCCCCTTATTTATTTTTTTTACATTGCGGTGCCTACCTTTCTTAAAACTGAAGAAAAAGAGAGAAGGGAGAAAAAGAAAAAAAAAACACCTGTTTATATTACTATCCCCATTGCATTAAAAAAACAGAAAACCATACTTCAAATCTAATTTGTTTTGTCTTAATCTTTAAAGCTCTCCCAGCTGGGAAAACCCGACAGCTTTCAGAAAACATTCTGTCCTAGCCAATTTCTCTTTTCTTTTTCCTCTCAGCCAATCCCTTTCCACCTGTCTCCAGTTTCTCTTTATCAGATTGTTTCCATGGAAGCATAAAATCAGCTGCAGAATTGCTATTAAGTATACACGCATTTGCTAGAAAAAAGAAACCCATAACATTCAATCTTCTTTTTCATTTACTTGGCTCTCTTAAAACTAATCAATGTAACATCCTTAAACGAGTAATTTCCCCGTGCAAGAATGAGAAAAAACACATTAATTTTAACTTTGTCATGCCTTTTTAACTTTTTTTTACACTGCATTGCCTATATTTCTCAAAACTGTACAAGAGAGAGAAAAGATGGGAGAAAGAGAAAAAAAACAACAGCACCTGTTTACAATCCCCATTACAGTTAAAGATCGCATGCAAAGAAAACCATACACCACAAATACAGTACTATTAAAAGAAAATGTTTTCCTTACTTAGCTTTCTCCTCTCTCTTTCCCTCCCCAAAGCATATTTCTGAACATAAACGACATGAAGTAGGGCATAGACTTGAGTCCCCTCACAAGTCCAACAAATTTTGAATAATTCCAATATTTCCAGATTTTCTTTTGTCATATTTCACAAATATAATTATTGCATTGTAATCTCACAGTAAGTTACTGGTTTTATTACTGTTCTTTTCCATTGCCCAAAACCTGTCTCTGCTTCATTTCCAACGTACTCTTGATTATTCAAGTCAACTCTTGTGCTGCCTTCTCTCCATTTTCCGGTGAAATACTGGAAAAGGTTTCACAGATGCAGTCTTTCTGTGGTCTTTATTACCAGAACAAGAAGCAGAATCTCCCTCCGTTTCACAGCTCACTTTTTGTCAGACCAACCTTTTATTTCCTCCTTAGCATGCACTTCAAAAAATGATTTTGTCCCTCCAGGGAAAAATGCCTTAAAGGCAGCTGGATACAGCAGTTGGAATCTCACAACTGCGTGTCAACATGCCCTGAATACTAGAATGAATTTACTCCTCTTCTGCCTGGTGTACAATGAATAATCATTCTCCACAGTCAGTTCTCTCCCACTTTTAGCATTTTGTCCTTTTGCCACAGTTTTGTCAGAATCAACTCCTTCTGCTGGTAGAATTGCATCTTTAGTATTAAAGGTCTAGGCTGCTTTCTTATAGCTAGGTTTGGAGCATACACATGATGTGCCCTTTCAACAAAACTCCTGCTGTGGAGGTATTATTGATAAGTTCACCAGCCTGGGCATAAACCCTTACGTCACAAGATGGATCGCAAACTGGCTCTCAGACAGATCCCATAAAGTAAGAGTAGTGGGAGCTATGTCCGAATCCAGACCAGTAACGAGTGGTGTGCCTCAGGGCTCTGTCCTAGGGCCCCTCCTGTTTGGCATATAATTCTCAGAAGTACAGGCAAGCACGGAAGGGCTGTGGCTGACTAAGTTTGCGGACGACTGCAAACTGGGTGCTATAATAGAGTCTCCGGCCGACATGGAGATCCTCCAGAAGGGCCTAAATGAGACTGATGCATGGTGTCAAAGCCATGGTCTCAAGCTAAATGCAAAAAAATGCGTAGTAATCCCCCTTTGGAAAAAACAGAGTACCCGCAAACTACAACATAGGAGGTAATCCCCTGAAATCTGAAGAAGAAATAAGGGATCTAGGGACTCAAGTAGATAGTCAGCTTTCCTTTGATAACCATGTTGCCAAACTGGTTAGAAAATCCTTCTATGTGACCCATCTGATCACAAAAGGGTTCGCATCAAGATCTAAGGATGTAATGGTGCCCCTCTACTCTTCCCTCATCAGACCCATTATTGAGTACAATGCATCAATTGGAATGTACCTGGCTAGACATCTCCAGCAGCTGGAGAGACCACAAAGGTACCTAACGAAGAGGATTACTGGCCTCAAACAGTTGCACTATGCAGCACGATTGAAAAAGCTAAGACTGTTCTCTGTTGCATACCGCTTTCTCAGAGGCGATCTCGGTCTAACATACAGAGCCATGTCCAACCCAGAATTGTTGAACATGCTCCATCTTAGCAAAACCAAATCTACTCTAGCTACACGCTCTAGGGATATAAACCTCAACACAACAATGAATAGAACATGCTGGAGGGATAGATTCCCTTCGCAGAGACTTCCCTTACTATGGAACAGGGTCCTGATCTACGTAAGACAGAGCCCCTCACTATCCTTCTTCAAGAGGAACCTTGATGAGTGGATGGGTAACAGAAAGTTCACACCGGGGATCACACCAACAGCACTACTAGATAGGGGACAAGGGTACTAGCTGCTAGTACAAGGGTCTAGGGAACTACTAAAGGGGCGGTGAATACCGCACAGTGTGGCTGGGCTAATATATGCCTTCGGGCAGATAGCCCAGTACCAACCTATGAACCTAATACCAGGCCATTTTCATATTTGTGCTTTCAAAAAATTAATGTAGTCTGTTCCTGACAGCTTCTCTGGTATAGCCAAAAATCTCAGGTTTTTCCAACATGCTCTGTCTGTCCTCCAATTCTATTTTTTGAAAACATCTCTTCCTGAGCAGTTTCATATTCAGCCAGCCTTTTCTTCATTTTGACCAATGATTTTTGCAGCTTTATCATCTCATCTGAATATCTGTTTAAAGCTTCTTCCATTTTTTTCCAGCCTTTTGTTTGTGTTGATATACTCCATCTGTGTTTTGTTTATTTTAACCAGGTCTGTATGCAGTTGTCTTATATCTTCTTGTCGATTACTGTCATGTCTGATGGTTGTATTGCTTTCTGCTGAAGAGCTGCAGAACCTTTTCCCAGTCAGTTTTTCTTCCTCACTTTTTGTAGCAGATTTTTTTCCAGGTCTTCTGTGTTTCTTTATTCCTAGCATCCAGAAGTGCACTTAGTAGCCAGTTACTGCACTACTCAAACAAAAGTCTACTGGCCTTCTCTGCCAAGTTTCTGTTTTCACACTGGGAGAGCTAGAAATAAGCGGTTACTCAATGTGCATCCATCTTGGAAGTCTGCTGAATGAAAATCTTTGTTAAGCTCAAAATCAACTATATTTTTGTTATATTTAATACTATTAGAAAATGGTTCTATTATTAAGGCAAACAGTAGTAGGGATAATGGACATCCTTGCCTTGTACCTTTAAGAAGTTTAATTTCCTGTGAAAAACGAACCTTTTTTTACAAATGCCATTTCTATTTAACATACCAAAATGTTAAAAAGTACTGAGGAAGGTACAGTGAAAATGTAAGAGACTTAATGTACAGGGGTCTACTTCAGTTTATGTTTATCTTAGAACAAATATCTAATTCGATAATGCTGAACTGTTTCTTTTTAAACAATACTACCATGTAACCTAAGGATTCTTATTGAGTTACCTAATAACTGCATTGTTTCAAAAGCTGAAAACACAGGCTTGACCTGTCCTTTATATTTCTGACCTCTGGAAGAGACCTGTTGGTTGAAAATGCAAAACAAACTTCATTTTTTTTTTTACTGAAAATACAAAGACAGTAACATTAAATAATGAGAAGTGCTCAGGAATACAGCAAATGTCAGAGGACGTCAACCATGTTTTACACTGACAACAGACCCAATCACGAAGTCACAAAAGAAGAAAAAATGCATGATGTGTGCGTGCTTCCACGTAAAGACTGCCTTTACTGGTGTGGGAAAATAAGGCTGAGTCACCCTGTTTGATGACATTTGAGACCTTGCAAACATCCACCTGCAAGGCAACAAATCAGCTGATTAGGAAGCCATCATTTCTTCCCTCAAATGGGCAAGGTAGTTAGTGCAAGCCACTCACTCACACTTTAACTCACCAAGCTCTTCCAGTGCCTGATCTACTATTAGACCATTACCTGTATCACATCAGAGGTTTCAGCCATCTATGCCACATAGCTGAATCAAGCTGCATGTGAGTAACACAAAGATGTAAATTTACTTAGTACAGCCGAGACATCTTACATCAATATATTGGTTATGTGCTTAGTGGAGTTCTGTTACTGCATTTCTGCTGTACTGCCTGAAGGAAAGTTACTCCAAGACATTCCCAGTGCTGTATGAATTCAATCTCAGAAGTGGATCCAAAGGAAAAGTTTTTTCCTTTTGTAAGTTCATTTTATGTCATTTAAGAGCATTACCTTTTTTATTAGAAATGATCGCACTTGAGCTTGCTAAAGTAACATGAGCTGAAAGACAATTACAGAATGTGAGCCACAGAAGCAATTTATACATATGGTTTTACCAATGGCAGGGTCTCCATTCAAAACCCTAATTTACGAGGGTAAGTCTGATAAACACGGTCCTTCCAGCGTAAACTTATAACTTGTGGTAACTTTTTTTTCTTGTAAACAGTTTCACTATCTGACACTGTTTTCTGCCTGCAAAAACATTTTTTATCTCAATTCAAGAAAAGCCAGTATAAGTAAATGCAAGCTGCATGTAACCATAGTTCTGAATGGGGAGTTTCATCTTCATCAACTAGAAGAATTAAAACCCAGCAAATCTTAGCCAGGAATCAAAAACTTCTCCAGGCTACTGGAACCTCTCCCTTACCCATAATCCAGTGTAAAGAAAGACCACATCCAAATCTTGGTTAATCTGCACTGACATGGAGCAAGAAAATAAAATACATAAAATATATTACAACAGAAAAATCAGCAACCACAACAGCAAGAAAACAGTCTTCTAGTGCCATCAGGACTAAGGGATGGGGCAGGTAGATGGGAATGCTAATCAATCTGGAACTACCTATCCAAATATGTCATTAATGCAAGCAAGCCACTTTGTTATATGAGATGAAGAGTTCAATTTTCATACATCAGAAGCACAGAATCCCAATCGTATCCAATTAGGTAGCTCATCATGTGATCATGTCCCAGACTGTTGCTATAAAGGATGAAATGGGCCTGGAGATTCTATACATCTTGCACCAGTATTCAGAGATGCTCACATTGTGCAGCAACTAAGAAAACTTGAGGGGTAGCTACCACTCTGAGTGAGCTCTTGGTTCACTAGGGAAGGGCTTAATACAATCTTCACAGCAAAATTTGACCCACTTTGACAACCATTTTGAGATGCCAGGTTGTTTTTTGGAGAAAGACAAATAACAGAGTATCTTTTACTTTGCTCTTTGCAATTAAAATGTAAGATAGCTGTGAATATCCATATAAGGCAACAAATATTCTCCTTTGTTAAGGAAGAAAAAGTTCCTAGCTTCACACAAGTACTGGGCTAGCTGCCTTTGTGAGCATTTTTTTCCTAGCCAATTTCCCTTTCGGTGTTCAAATTAATTTATGAACCACAAAAAGAGATGTAGGCAAAATGAATGAGACTTGTAACAACTGCTGAATTTTGCCTAAGATACCACAATGGAACCTCGCGATCCACCAGAACTCCGTTTAATGGAATAAAAGTAACAAACGTTTATTGGAATAAAAGTAACAAACGTTTTATTCCAATAAACGGAGTTCTGGTGGATCGCGAGGTTCCATTGTGGTGTCTTAGGCAAAATTCTAATTAATTTATCCCATTTGGTGTTAGACTGGCTTTACTACTCCCATGGTTGATAACTATACATTACCCCTAATGAAAATAACTGCTATTATACCATAGATAATTTGAGGGGACATATACATGGGACAAAGTATTTAGGAGCGGCTTCTGTCCATTAATAATACAGAGGGCAGTCCTGGGGATATTTTTATATTACCTACCCTATGATCCAGACAAGGACAAGCTTTTTGTTTTATGTGGATTGGGAGTGTCTGTTCCAGAGCAGTGGTATCCTCTGCAATATATACCTGTCCCTCTAAACTGTTCCGATTATGTAGAAGAGGTTTAGATCCCTGGTGAGAGCATTTCTGATGCCATTTGACTTGCTGATGTATAATAGTAGGTTTGTCAGTTTTGGGTTGGAGGATGCCTTGATTGCCAGACAGATTACCTCTTAACAGTCTGTAAGACACAGAGTACAGTGACAGAGCTTTCTGTTTGTCCATGTAGGACACACTGTTTAGACCTTGTATCAAGTTATCTCTATGGGAGTTACAGTTGTTGCTTGTGTCTGGACAGATACATGCGAAAGGGGGCATTATATTCAATAAGTGACCTAATGAAGGCTGAGTAAAGGGGGGGGTGTAATGACATCTTTAGATCTAGACATAATCCCTTTGTTTAGAAGTTGTGCAGTATGGAAGGACTGTTATGACAGTGGACACATGCTGAATAAAAGTTAAGTTACTGTCCATCTACGTTTCCTGATCCTGAGCAACTGGGTCAACCATTAATGGCATACTTTCAGTACAGTAATTCCCTGGGTACACAATTTCCAAAAGGATACAATAATGCATTTTTTGGCATTCAGTTTCAGTCCATAATTCTGGCACCAGTTATATGTTTGGGAAAATCTTTCTGCAAGATGGCACAGTCATTTGGGGATTTAGTGACTATCCTAGCTTGCAGTCATCTGCAAACTTAGTCAGCCAGAGCCTTTTAGTACTGGCTTTTGCTTCAAAGTACATGCCAAACAGGAGAGGGCTCAGCACCAAACCCTGGGGACTCCACTGGTGATTGGTCTCTTTGTGGAGGTAGCATCCCCTATTTTCATCACCAGCTTCCTATCTGGCAATCCAGCAGGTGATGCAGGAATTTATTCCCAATTTACTTAGTTTTTGCACTATGCCAGAGTGGGGAACGGTGTCAAATGATTTAGCCAGGTGGTGGTATGCGGTGTGTACCTTTTAACCTTCATCCATTGGCTCAAAAGATAACCATGTTAGTTTTTCAGTACACAAAGGTGCAATCTCTTTCTTGGGTGGAGGTTGTCTAGCTAGTCATTACTAATATAACCTTATGCACCATTACGGACCAGAACTCCGTAAGAGCATGCTTTAAGAAAGATCATGGCTGTACGTAAGAGGTGGGTACAATTTATTTTTCCTGTTGTCAATTTTGACAATACAGTGATTATGAGCAGTGTGAGACATGGAGAAAAGATGCCTTTCTACGTAAGCAATATTGTGCAAGGGGATTACTAAACTGACAGACTAGGTTATATGAATATTGCACATCTTTTAGGTTAGAAAGGAGTCAAAATGATCTTTTCATCATATAAGGAAATATGATGCTTATTAAATAATAATTAGAACAGATATCACAGATTCTTCAGGGTAGTGAAACTACCACTAATAAGATACTGACTCAAGAATTTTCTGCTCATTCCCCAAATCAAGAGAGAAGAAAGGACACACCACTAGCCTAAGCTCTAAATCTCAGAAAGGCAACTTTCTAGAAGGTATTCGATAAAGAAAGCTTAGGGTAACCTCTGGAAGTAGGAAAACAAGGACCTAGCAACCTTTCCTCCACCACAGGCATCTGTCTGTGCAGTATATACTGCTTCTGTACTACATGCAATGTTAGCGTGTATTAAAAAGATACCACTTGCTTAGAATACCACAACTGCATGCTAACACTATGTAACTGCCCTTACATTTCCCCCACACACCTTTAAAACTCTCACTATAAACCGTTACTCCAACACCACTCCTCCCCTTTAGTGATGCATTACAGGAACTTACAACAGTCTAAGAACCAGCATTAAGACATTAAGTCTTCATCCCTCAGCTGATATCCAAGTCCTTTCAAAAGGGTGCATACACAAAATTTCCCCAAATCCCCTTCTGTCTTCAAATGTCTGCATTCATAGAACTTTTATCCATTTACTGTACCTCAAGTCCCCCACACCCATTCCCTTTGCCTTCATGACAACTCTGACACACTCACTCAGACACTAAGACAGAATGCTCTCCTGAAATGGTCAGTATTATCTTGCATAATGGGAAAGTGAATAGAGATTTAATAACTTGGCCATATATCTCAGCATTTTGCTGGTCTTTGCCATTGTTTTTTCAGCTTTATCTTGATGGATCGTCACTGGCGTCATAATACCAAGATAATGTTTTTCACGTTTTAATTTAGGGATACTCCTAACACTGGTTTCTTTTCCTCTCCACCAAAGTACATAGCCCTGAGCTTAGTTACCTCTCGTATACCAATTCTGAAAGCAGCTCTATGTAAGTCACACAGCAGCACGGTTCCTACATCCTTGCTCACTGCTTTAACTGGGGTCATCAATGATGAGACTAACCTTATTTTGTAACTGCATGACGCTGTGCAACAAATATGCTGTTCCATCACCTAACCTTGTGACATCTGACTGATCACGGAACTACAGCGGATCTATTTTAGACAGGATTTTGATTACTAAACAAAATATCCTAAGCAGGAACACTCCCAAACACCCTCAGTGATCCTCTCCTAGCCTTTATAACCCGTGCTTCCTCCTGCAGTCAAAATCAACATCAGTACAACCGAGAACCCAACATCAGTACAAACAAACAGGGAATCTGACCTCATTCAACCCTGAAATCTTCAACAATATTCTAAAAACAGTGGATTGGCATTCACTAAAAACCCTCCCTCATGATGAAGCTGTTCATTACTTCAACACTACCTTCATGAATACACTAAGCACACTCGCACCCCTACATGTACAGAGTATCAAGAATAACCATGCCCCTTGGCTATCCAAGCCTACTAGACTTCTTATGCATTGCCAGAGACAAAATTTAGAAGTTATGGGAAGCACACAGAAAAAACCCAGACCTTTTAAAATTCAAACAACTCCGCAACCAGATAAAAAAGCTAGTCAACAAAGATAATAAAGAACATTACCTAAAATTGCAGTCTAACCACAAACAGAACCTAAAGAAATTCTGGAACTCTTACTTCACTACTTAACACAGATAAGAAAAGAAAATCCCTGTCTCACCCTGACAAATCTCCCAAAGAAACAGCCTCTCTAATTTATTTTTTTATCAACTCCATAGCCAACAACACAGCAAAATTCTCCCAAGCAAATTACCCTAGTTACACATCGCCATCTAAATCATCACTTACTCCCCCCTCCCCTACTTGCACCCAACATTTGCAAAAGCCCAATGCCCACACAACCTCTACTTTTACGCTAAAGTCCATCTCATTCTCCACTATAAAAAGGCTACTACTAAGGCTAAAACCATGCTCTAATGCCACTGACAACATACCCTCAGAATACCTAAAAAGTGCTGCTGACAGTTTCACTTACCCTATTAGCATACTTCTCAATAGATCCATCCTTGAGTCCTACATACCAAAAACATGGAAAAAGGCTTTGAATGTACCTCTCCATAAAGGTGGCAATAAAAATAACATCACTAACTTCTGACCCACTGCAATTCTATCTTCAAAATCTTAGAAAAGTGCATCAACATTCAATTCTGTCAATATCTTCCTGTTTAGCAAATACTTACACCCTCACAACATGGCTTCAGGCCTGGCCATAATACTACAACTGCCCTTTTCCTTTATGGATACAGTCAACAGAGCCTGAGATGCTGGCAAAATTGTCTCTACTCTCTTCCTTGACCTATCAAAACTTTCTACACTCTCACTCCTTACTTATCACCCAACTTTCCAAGATCGGTCTTCCCCTCCCAACTCTAAACTAGTTACTTAACTGAAAGACAAGTAGATAAATGGCAAAACTCCATATCTCCTTTTCTCAGTACCACCACTAGAGTTCCCCAAGGCTTTATAATTTGACCACTCTTATTTAGTATATTCACAAACAATTTCCATATATCTCTGTCTCAAGGATCTGTTACTCAATATGCAGACAACTCTACTATTGTCTGCTCTGCCAACTCCATCTCTGATCTACTACAACTAACTCAAAAGGCCTTCTCCTCCACTGAATTCTGAATGCACAACAACCACCTAGCCATTAACCCAATTAAACTAAAAATCATACTATTCAACCCTAAGAAAATAACCATCTTAAATAAAGCTGAGTTTACCATCTTCTCTCATAGTAAGACTATAATCAAAGTCGTTAACCACATAAATCTCCTTGGAGTCGCTACTGACAGACGCATGAAATCTGACCTGCATATACAGCACAACATTCACAAAACACACCATAAACTTGGAATCCTCTACAGACATAACAAATTCCCAAGTCCAACCACAAAATTAATCCTAGCCACAACTCACCTATTACCCTCCCTCCTTTATGGTGCCTCTCTACTCACTAACAATGAAAGCTCTCTAAAATCCAAACTTGGGGTATGCTACAATACAATTGCCAAATATGTAACTAATTCTAAGTACTCCACCCATCACTGCACTGCTCTTAAGGCACTGAAATGGCTAGAACTACCAAACCATCTCTCCTATTTGTTACTATCCACAACTCATAAAATGCTACTTAAAACTACTAGATTGTCCTGCCCTGGGTTCCATATTTAGCTACTACCACCCAAACAGGCCCCTTAGATTGGGGGATCAGAAACTCTTGCAGGTTCACAATCCTAACCTCACACCCAGCCAGCTTCTTTACTCTTGCACACAGCCAAACACTAGAACTCCCTGCCTCTTATCAATTAGAGCTCACAATCCTGCCTCTTTCAAAACTTCCCTTCACGACCACCTATACTTAAACTGGAAGTGTGCTTGCACAAAGCCTCCCTAGAATATGTACAACACACTATCTCTTATCAACCTTACTTTATGTGGTGAGAAAATACTACTGTAGCTTGAGACAAACATTGCCAAAAAAAATCCTGAATCTTCTAGATTTTGTTGCATGTTTGGGAGACAAACATATATCTCCCCACCCCACTGGTTCTTTGTGAATTGCTTATCCAATCTCTCTTCCCAATCCTTTCTAACCTCCTCTGATTAATTCTTATAGTTATCATGCAAAATTGTGTATGCTCTACTAATTATCCTTTTTTTAACAGCAGCTTCTGTTCTAGATTCTACTAAAAACTCTACCAGTGCTGGACCTTCGTTTAGAACCGCCTAATTCATTTTCTTTGCCTTTCCTATCAAGGATTGTTATCAAAGTATAGGCAATCTCTAACCTACAGTCCAAATAAATTCCTGGTATCTTCCCATTTTGTTACCTTTCTTTCTCTAGTTATTTGCTCTCAATAGCTTCGTTCCTTTGCCAGTTTTCTCCAACAAATATCAGCCCTCCTTGCCTGTTGTCTATATCCCTAGTGGCAGTCATCCCTATCGGCAGAATCTCCTCTCTCCATTCTCATGTTGGCTTAGTTCTTAGAATACTTTTTGCTACTTTATGAATATAATATTCTGTATGATTATTTTCCTTAAAGATTTGCATCCAAAACCCCAGTCACTTTGTTTCTTGAGCTCCCCTCCTGTTTCATCATAATCCTTTCTACTTTGGATTATAGGTTTCTGCTTGTGCTATGTATAGAAGCCTTCACTGTGTAGCACTGAAATATCCCTTTAAATCAGGCAAACCCAATCTGCCTTGTTCTAGTGGAAGAATCAGCTTATCCCACTTGACTCTTACTGTCTTCCCCGCCAAGATAAAATCCTTCAGCTCTTTATTACTTGCTATCCACAACTTCTCCTCTGGTTGATAAAAATATGCCTGATCTGTGTACAAGACACAAACATTTCAACTTCTTGTATCTTACTATCCACATCCATATAACAGAGCTTCCAATTTCTTCGGTTTTATATCATCTTTTGTTTAGTCTCTTCCCACATATCCTTAGCTGCCACACTGGAACAATTTTTAATCCACACTCCTAAACACTTAATTTAATCATGACCCCATAAGTATGGACATTGCTGAACCAATTTGTGTGTGGGTACATCATTTACTACTGCCTTTGTTTTAGCTTCATTAATTTTGCATCCAGGAAAGATATGAAACTGTCAAAATGCTCCAAAACACTGGAATGTCATTTTCTGGTTTTATCAGGTATAAAATATCATCATCTTCAAATAGAACCAGCTTTTATAGACTACCATATCAATTACATCACTGGATTTGAGTCCCTTATTTTCTTTGCCAATGGTTCTAAATAAAATGCAAAGTGGAAAGAGAACACCCCTGCCTGGTTCCTCTGCTCAAGAAGAAATTATAAGACAGGAACGCACCCACTTTAATTTTCACCTCTGATTCCTCATATCTTCCTAATCAACCTTACAATTTTATCAGGCAATGCAAATGCCTCCACTGCCCTGCTCATAAAGTCCCAGCTTACTCTGTCAAATACTTTCTCTGCAGTAAGAACCTGCCAACAACAGTGGTATTTTTCTTACATTCTGCTTCCCTCTGGATCATTAATGTTGTGTCAATGTTGTCAAATGTTTGCCTCCCCTTCACAAAACCACACTGGTCCATATCTATCAATTTTGGCATTACGTTTGCCATTCTTTTAGCCATTACAGACAAACACTTTATAATCATGATTTAGTACTGAAATGGGCAGGTATGAATCTGGATCGGATGGATCTTTACCCTCTTTAGGTATTACAGCTACCATAACTTTCTTCCAGGATGTTGGTACTTCTCTTCCTCTTAAAATACTTAAACAAAACCTTCCATATCTTTATCATTTATTTTCCCTCCTAGGTTCCAAACTTTCACAGGAATACACCATCTATTCCTGGGGACTTTCCTGCAAATTGGTTATACATCACCATTTGTATCTCAACTCCTCCTATCCTAATTGTAATGAGTCTCACACCTACCTCTAACCTTGGCATATTTAATTCTTCCATAAACTTTTCCATTTGCACTTTTTGATTTCTATATTTCTCTGCTTTATACAGACTTTCACAAAATTTCCAAAATATATTGCTAGTACTTTGTTAGGATCACTTATCTTCCTTGTTACAGACTCTCTAAGCTTGGCAACAGCCCTTTCTTCTTTCTGTTGCCTGAGTTGTTTGTTGTACTAAATATTTCTGTACTCTAGACTTATCAAGACAGTTGCTTAACTGTAATCTTTCTAAACTCATGCATATTATTGAGGTAATCCCTTATTTTCCGTTTAGCATTCTGCAGTTGGTCCTCTTCTTATTCTGAGGCATCCCCCCTATTTTGCAATACTAACATTTGTCAGTCCCTCTAAATTGTTACTTCTTAACCATATTTCCCTTTCTTTCACTTCCACACTATTTTTTAAACTCCACTTTAATTTTATCCCACTCCCTAACTATATCCACTCCCTAGCTCAGAGTCTGTAACCTTCACTATCAAGAGAGTCATTTTTGGCCCCTCTCCCACCAAATAAAATTCATTGGGAGCCACAAAGCCTATCTGACCTCTAAAATCAAGATAACACAGAGTATAAAGTTTTATATATAGTTATTATACTAAATGTAAAATAACTCAGTTTATAAGAGCAATACATAAAAAGTCCCTATTTTTGTTCCTTTGTTGGGATTGGTCGATTCTTCTCAGTGTGTGTGTGTGTGTGTGTGTGTGTGTGTGTGTGTGTGTGTGTGTGTGTGTGTGTGTGTGTGCGTGTGTGACATCTCTCGACCTCTTAGAACAAGAAATCTGGACAAAGCTATAAATAATGGGGCACAAAGGTCCAAAAATAGGGACACTTTTTAAATATTGCTCTTATGAACTTAGAAAGTTGACAGAATAACAGATTTTGCATTAGCATGAACTTTCTGAAGGGTCTGTAGTCAAACTCCGCTGTCTATTTTTTCTGATTTCAGCCCTCAATTTGCCAGAAAACCATAATTTTATGTGAAACAAACCAAAAATATGAGGCAAAAGTCAGGACATTCTGTGAAAATGTGCACAGTAGAGAGGTAACTGTGTGTGTGTGTGTTTGTGTGTGTGTGTGTGTGTGTGTGTGTGTGTGTGTGTGTGTTGTGTGGTACAGTGGCCATTATTTTTCAAAGCTACAGGGAGCCACTGCAGCGAGGTGGATGGCTCCAGAGCTGCAGGTTGCAGACCTCTGCCCTAGCTATATTTCAGAAGAAATGTCTATCTTCTGTAATAACTTCTGAATAACATCCACTACCCATTCCTTAAATTCATCTCTTTTCAACAAATGGGTTTGAAGGAACCAGTGTCTCATTTTTATTTCATTACCCTCTGTTTTTATTTTAGTTATTATTAGCACATGATCCGAAATAGTTATTGGGTGTGTATCAAGACCTTCAATTAAATACACATGTTTTTGTGAAATGTAAAGTCTGTCTTGCGTAGCCTAGTTTTTGTGTCTTTTGTAATAAAATGTAAATTCACTCCAAACTCCTAGTACTAAATTCATATCTTCCATGCCAAATGTTATAAATGTCTTCAAAAATCTTTCCTCCTTTATTATATTTTCTCTTCTGCTCCAGACCCCAGGCACCTTCACTGCTGCAAATCAAATTCCAGTCTACAAGTATAAGTAATAGTCTTTGCTGAAAGTGGATTACTTCTCCCAACATTTTCTTAAGCTCCACTATTGCAGTTTTTGGTGGAATATAAATACATGCCAGTGTAATCCTTCTCCCCTCACAGTAGCCCCTTAGCACTACAAATCTGCCACTATCTTTTTTATTCTCTTCTATCACTACTGGAGCTCCTCTTGCAATTAAAATAAATAATTCTCTTTTACTCTGTCCCGGGTATTCAGATGAATAACCATCCTGAAAACTTTTATCAAATTCACATGTTCAGTTCTTTCCAAGTGCGTCTCCTGTAGAACAGCTATTTTGCACTCTACATATTTTAATATAGTTCACTAATTTTTTTTTGTACTTACCTGTAAGACCACTGACATTTAAAAACATTACAGAAAGCATCATTGTCTTAAAAAGTTTTTACTCCCACCTTTTATGTACAACAGTTTTTTTTTGTTAAATGTCTAGTCTCAGCTTTTGTGTTACATGCAAACACTATTTCACAGGTTGCTCTTTCACACAGTTGGTTCTTGTCATATCCAATTGAGTGTATGTCACGTATTACAAAACTTGTTTTATTGAACATCCTCAAAAAAAAACAAACAAAAAAACCCCACCCCAATACCCACTAAAACCTAAGTTTTGTCCTCCTAATAGGAGCAAATATTCCAAACTGACAGCCACAATGACACACTTGAGTTAACCTAAAAGAAAGGTTATACATGCTAAGACACATGGTGCAGCCTGTGATTCTACTAACTGCTGTCTCATTTTGTCTTATCTTTATAGGTCTCTTACCTGGGAAAACACCTAAATGCTTTCAGACAACATTACTGCCTAGCCATTTCTCTTTATCAGATTGTCTCCTAGAGACATGAGAACCACACAAAATTGCTAAGCATACATTTATTTACTAAAAAAAAACCTTATAATATTCAATGTTCTTTATCATTTACTTGCCTTCACGTAAAGCTTGAAACTCAGTCTAATTATATCTGTTGTCTTTGATATTCTATTTTTTCATTTTTGTACTACTACTTCATGAATTGAATGGATACAGGAATCTGGATATATCCTACATTTAAATAAGGCTACCAAATAATCAAGTTCATTAATAAAGACATGGTCATCTGAAATCATCCATGGTAAACAGATCATCTGACCATTAAGGAGTCTTTTTTTCTGAAATATGGAGTAACAGCTGCAAAAATGCAAGTAAGAATTTGCAAAAGTGATTTTTCTGGAAATATTTGTCCCCAAAAAATATTTATCCATATCTTTATCAATACATGCATCCAGTTAATTTATTCCCTTTTCCGAAACCTTGTTGGTGAAGCTTAGAAATTCAGTGCATCACTGATGTATATTAAAAATAAATTTAATTTTTCTATTGTGTCTACCCACAGGATGAAAAGAATATCCCAAAAAATATATAAAGATTATATAAATTTGCAAATGTTGACCCTGAAACAAATACAGAGTCACAAAAATAAATTACAGTGCTTGCAAAAATGGGGGCACAGCCACCCCATCACTATTCCGGTTCCTTGATTAAAATATTAACCATTTAAACAGATGTAATTAGTGTTAACACCAATTCCAAAAATACCATAACTTCAATGTCAGGACTACTCAAGAATCTAGAGTTCTACAAATGCCACTCTAGACCATTTAACCTTTCTCATGAAGTATAACTAAGAAATGATCCTTGACATCAGTTGTTGATATAGCTTCACCACTGTACAAAATATCATAAGCAAGATAACAAATACCATACATCCTTCAGCAAATGCGAATATGCATTCATAAAAAGTTTTAACATAGTATCAACATAGATCATTAAGTGCGGTGCTTTTGACCCACCTGCATCTATGGATCAGTTGTAAGGGTGGGTCATACATATTTTATGTATTATTTGAGGACGCAAATATTGTGAGAACCTTGGGTTCTTTAACTCTTAAAAATTAATACAATGCAGGGGTTAACTGCAATTGAGCCAACATAACCATATCTATGTGAGACAGGCCTCAGCATAAACAGTTATAATTCAATATTACATTTAACCTATTAAATTAATCTTCACTATCCATGATAATACCCCACACCCTTTGCCCTGCTTCATAATACTGATGGAATGGTAATTTATTAATTTGTGAAGTAAAAATTGCTCAATATTCAAGTCGAAAAATCTATCAAATATTTTACCTTTGATGGCTCATGTTACATCAAACCTCTCACGTTTCTTCAAAAACAATATACTGTTGGGTGTGCTACAAGACTATATGTACTTTTCCTTGAAAAACGTGTTTCACTCATGTTACCCCTACTCTCATCCTGGAAATTCAACTATAAGCTGAATTAATGAAGTAGCAGTATCACAAACAATAAAAAGATTTGTAGGGAACATCCCTGGATTTATATATAAAAGGGCAGTAATTTGAAAAACTTGCTTGAGGCAAAAAGTTCTAAAAAAGATGGTACCTTTATTTTGAGGCACTGGAATCAGTACATGCATATGTACAATACTGATGGGGTTACACTCACTCACTAATAGTGTGTTGCTGTTATTAAAATTTATTTTAACTCCTAGACTAGTATAGTAGTGTGCCAAGTTTGAGCAGCATATTATGTTGGATAAAGCTGCAGAAGCCTATGGTAGCATGTGTATGAATATCAATATGTTAATATCACATTTTATTGGATCAACGTATTAGAAACAGAAATGCTCTGACACGTGTTATGTTTAAATCTTTGGCATTGGAGGCGATTTACAGAAACCCTAGGGCAGGTGGGAAGATGTAAATACGGAAAGAGTTAAAAATTGCAATATATGTCTATGTCTCAAAATGGAGAAATCCCTAGGTTTAAATGATGTTATTTCAATTAACAGTGTAATAAGACTTAAAGAAACAAGTTAAAATTATGACATTTTGAAGCAATTTCTAACAGTTTACTGACTTAACATTTCATTATGAGGATATTTAATTGATTTTGTTTCAGGTTTGTTCTGATGAAGTTTTATTTGCATTGTTAATGGACGAAAGCACTCAATAATATATTTAAAGTTCAGTACCAAGAAGGGTTTTTTTTCATCTACTTGGGAGTATTGTGGCTGCAACAATAAATTTTGTGCTTAAAGTTTTGTTATGAGTTTGCTGATTTCTGCAATGTTAAGAGAAAATCTTGCCCTAATAAGGGTGCATGGTGTGTGTGTGTGTGTGTGTGTGTGTGTGTCACGCTCACAATGCCTTAATAAACATAACCAACTCTGAGGCTGCACAATACAAGGGGTACAAATTAATGATCCCATACATAAACATATGTTGTGTGTGTATGTATAAATATCACACACACAAATATGTATGTATACATACATGCTTCCACATCACATTTTAGACATACATGTGTGTGCGCACACAGACACACAAACATGGCAGCTATAGAAGTCTACACACATTTGCTCTTTTAGAAAGGAATCGGAGAAATTATTCAAAGCAGGAAAAAAGCAGGCTGGGACTCTGCAGCATAAAGTCCATGATTCTTGAAAAGATCAAAGCCAAAAGGAGTATGCTGTTTCAGCCAAAGCAAAGGAAAATAAGTAGTTGCATAACACACAGCAGTCCTGAGGGGGAAGATATATGTCTATGCTATACAAAAAAAGAATCGCCTTTTTAAACCAAAAAAAGATCAAGGTGCTTGCACATGCCCATAATACATACATAATGGGTGGAAGAAGGTATTGTGCTAAAATTTCTTTCTTAATGCAACTGAGCATGGTTAATAGGTAACAGACCCATTTCTTGCTACTTTTACATTCAGTGTTATTCTTGGGTAATTTCAAGATCTGATATTTTTAACCACCACTGCAGCATACTTCCAAGCACCCTGTTTCCAGCATGTTCTACCTCAGCTGGTATAGCCTAAGCAGTTTATAAAACATTACTTCTAAGAGCCTGTTTAGAATCAGAAACAGCAGCATTTTATAAAGATCATTGCCACAACCCCAGTGTCTTCATGCCATTAGTAGGAACACACTATATAAAAGTCTAATGTTAATGTTACTTTCTCCAACACCATTACTGGATTAGCATGCAGCTAATCAAAGAATGAAATCCATTACCCATCAACAATGTTGGGAACACGACTGTTTCCTGCCTAATAAGAAAGAACATTACAGACTAAGAAGGTCTGCATTTTACTATTTTCTGAAACTGAAAAAGAGATCTTCATTAATTGTTCAGACCAATAAAACATGCAGCAAAAGTGAAGAAAATTACTAAAGGGTAAACCAAGCAAGTCTTGACACATTCCTGGCAAAACTACATTATGGAGAAAAATAAAATATGCAAATACTCACAATTCTAGCTCATCTTTGAGAGGATCATCTGCAGTAAGAAGAAAGTTGGGTACTCCAAATGCCCTCACAGCAGCTATTCTAATTTTCCACTTTTTCTTCCAAACACCTTTATTGAATTATCGCTTGTGCCATAGACAAATTTACATTCATATAAAAGTAATCAAGTATATCAACATAAACATTATACTTTACATATATTGCTATATCATACAATCTAAGCAATATTACATCAATTACTCAATTCCTGTCTTCTTTTTAAAGAGGAAATGTCTTTAAACCCTCATTTACTACATAGGCAATCATACATTTATATAAAGGAAAACAAACCACGACACAACCTATTCGCAAACATTTTACATCACAAACCATACTGACACACTCCCAGGTGCAAACATTACACATCATTTATAATCCACCCAATCTTTTTCACTCAAACATTACACAGCTCAAGTCCTATTGCCTTTTAGACCTCATTCCTTCCTTGTATGCATTGTTCCCACAATTTCCATGTTGTTTGCTCCTACCCTTTTATAAAGATCTCAACTCCAGTTGTTTTATTTCTGTTACAATATTCAGTACTTCCAGTATAGCTGGTTTAGACTTTGATTTCCATTTTCTAGAAATTGCTTTTTAGGAAGCCATCATTATTAGACACAGCAAGGCCTTACCACGTCTAGGCAATTCTGATTCTGTATCAGAGCTCAAAAAAATCATCTCCCTCGTCAGACCAATCTGCCCACCCAGTATCTCTGACAGGGCATCCCGCAGAGAATCCTTAAAGTCCATCAACTCAGTGCACTCCCAAAAACATATGTTCCCAGTTACCTCTTTCTTCCCCTTCACACCTCCAACATTTACTGTCTGCCAGAGGAAAATATTCTCTGGAGTCTACTTGGGGTATAAAAATATCTATGTAAACATTTCCAGGCAAAAATCCTAAATCTTCTAGATTTTGTTGCATATTTGGGAAACATCGATATAGCCGCGTATTCTTTGTGAATTGCTTATCCAATCTCTCTTCCCAATCCTTTCTAACCTCCTCTGATTGCTCGATTCTTATAGTTATCATGCAATATTTTAAATGCTCTACTAATCATTCCTTTTTTAATGGCAGCTTCTGTTCTAGACTCTATTAAAAATTCTACCAGTGCTAGTCTTTTGTTTAGACCACCCCTTATTTCTTTCTCTTTGCCTATACTCCGATATCAATCCCTGATAGGGAAGGAAATCTCTAACCTGCAGTCCAAATAAATTATTGGTGTCTTTCCATTCTATCATCTTCCACTCTATGGTTATTTGCTCCCAATACCTCGTTTCCTTTGCCAGTTTTCTCCAATAAATTCCAGCCACCCCCCCCTCCTTTGTCTATTGTCTATATCTCCAATTGCAGTTATTCCTATTGGCAGAATCTTTCTCCATTCTCATGTTGTTTTAGTTCTTAAAATACTTTCTGCTACTTTATGGATATAATATTCTGTATGACTATTGTTATTCTCCTTAAAGATCTGCATCCAAAATCCCAGTCTCTCCTTGTTTCTTGAGCTTTCCCTGTGTTTCATCATCATCCCTTTCCACTTTGAATTAGTTTTCTGCTTGTGCTATGCATAGGAGTACTATTCTAATTTTCTGATCTCAACCTCCCAAGCTTAGTGCACTTACCTCCTTTAGTTCATGCTGAGAATGTCTTTATAAGAAACAAGATGGGATGTCCAGAGCCAGAATTCTAATTTTCTGAGCCTCCATTTTGAAAAAAGGGGAAAACACTTCTAAGCAAGTAACATTATTAAAACAAAGACATGGAAGTCCATGTTTCACACTCACAAGCTCGGACTTCTGCAGTCAGGTAGTTAGACTCCCTAGCCAAAATGGACAGCAGCTAGGCTAAGTGCCAAACAATGCAAACACCCTCTCAAAGATAGCAGTGATTCACAATGACAGTCACCATAACAGGAAATCCTCAAAGGAGAGTTCACTGCAGTAGTAAGTCTTAAAATACTGGATTACTTAATCACGTTTCCATACCTGAACTACATTACTGCTGGTCTCATGCCTAAATTACTAGTAATATCAGGTAGTGTGAGACTCCAATACAAGTAGAATTGATGTGTACCCACATCAGTTATTGTGAGGGAGAACCACTGGCCATAAGATAGGTAATATCCATGTTGTACACAGGTATAGACTGGAGATATTTGCAAGCAAAGCACATTAAAAGTATGCATCTACTTAATACTTTATACGGCTATTAGTAACCTCCACAGCAGTAACAAGGAAAACTGAAGGGTACTCATGGTGTTGCAATGATTTTGAAAATCTGTTATAACAGGGTCTCCACATTACTGATAAAAATACACAACTCTCTTTTGCTGTCTCTCTAGTAGGTTTTGCTTTTCTTTCATGAAGAATACAGAGTTTATCTTCTTTTCTTATTGGACAAAGTCTTTTTGGTATAGTACTCAAATGTCTGTGAAAGTCCACAGTATGTAACTGATGTTCTCTGTTCTCAGTTCTCATATGTGAAGAACAACCTGGGTAGCTACACTGACTTGAGTTAGAAATGTGACTAGTTTAGTTATAACAAGGGTTAATCTTCACAGAAACTCACACACAGTGGAAAATTTGGGTAATGTGATTTACAGAACAAGGCTTGTGGCTCTGAAATTCTTCTATCAGAAAATACTACTCTTCTGTCAGGAAATGCTACCAAGGAAAGCATTTTCTGTGACAAAAAAAGACTGTTGAAATTGTTAGTTCAAAGGGTGGCAAAATTAACTTTTATGTTGTAAAGTTGAAGTCCCAAGGACTGTACTCTGTTGCTGAAACCGCAGCAAGATCTTTAGAGGTAACAGAGGAGGAGAACTTGGCTGAAGTAGAAATGAAAATCATGAATGACTGGGCTACAGTGAAGAAATAGGAATTAGCTTGGTCTTGTCTGGTCTTACACTGAGCAATGCCCTTCTGAGATGAGGGAACCAGAGGCCAGACATACATTGTTTCTCATATCCACGTGAAGGAAAAGGAAGGTGCTTTCCAAGGTATGGCATGAAAATAAGGTGAAGAAACAAAATACATACAGGCATTCCGATATGCGAGAAAAACTTGTTTGTGGTATTCCCAAAATAATGTCCTGAAAAAATGTACTGTGAAGTTGCCATCCATGGGTTTGAGACAGATGTCTGGTTGGGACTTCTGCAAGAGAATTCTACTCACCTATTAACTGCATTGCTAGCAATGTAGCAATGTAAGTTGTGTTGCACTACTTCTCAGACTTAACTAAAACATGGCCACTCCCAATAGTAACAGTTCAGTTCTCAAAAACAAAAACATTGTTTTCCAAAATAATGCTTAATAAAGAGCAAATTTGCACTGTAGCATTAGTAGAAATTGTGTTGTCCAGCGTTAGGAAAGTACGAACTGCTTTAATTCCATATTCGTTGGGTATCCGTGAATAAATTCTTCATATCCATGGTTACGAAAATTGGTATAGTCTCCGAAGGAACAGGAAACTACAGGATCTGAAGAAGGCTGGTTAAGCCGAAAGCGCTTGTCCATTGTTTAGTTCTGGATTTCTTGGATTTACTTACAAGTTTTTACCTCAACACTTTTGGGATTTAAACTGAATTCTGAGCTTGGATTTCAGCTTTTTATTAAAGTGTTTGATTTTATGAGTTCTGCCAGATAGGAAGATCTTTTACTTCTCAGACTTGGCAGGATATGGTGTCCCTTTTTTCTGCTGATGTGCCACATCACTGCTGCACTTGCCATAATGATCTGACAAGGTTTTAGACTAAGCTGGTCTAGGTGGCCATAAACACCCAGGCTACTGCTACTTGTATCTTATACTGATTATGGTGGTCCGAGTGAAACCATCAATCCTAGACTTGGAGGTCAAATAAATCAGTTCTCCATTAATATCTTGAAGCATCTTTTTTTTCTGAAAAATTGGAAGGAAAACAAAACATGGGGATAAAAATGGCAAGCCCAAGTCAGATTTTTCTGGCTGTAGCTACCACAGAAAATTGGTTTACAGCAAGAAGGATAAGAATGGACATGTATGAATGCATTCTGAAGTACAACAGAAATTCATATTTGCGGTTTCCTAAAGTAATGTGGACTTGCCCATCACAGAATTTTGCCTCTCATAGATGGAAGGATAAGAATGACTTTTCATCAATGAATCTGTGGATCGTTTCCACAAAAGCTCTACAGTCAGTACTGAGGCAGAAGACTATTTCTACAATTTTCCCCAGCAGTCAGTAAGGATTTCTCATATGAAGTCTTAAATTTTGGACCAACAGGATACAGAAAGGCATGTGACACAGACCTAAGAAACTTTCTTGCTACTGTTTGCAAGTGAAGAGCTGTGCATAACAGAGGTGTAAATTTCCATGATCTTGTCTCAAGGAAACAAAACTTAAAACTTGGTATTTGCAAATATAAATAAGGTATGACATGAAGCTTCTGTGATGCCAGTTTCAACAATGTACTTTTACACACTTCAAAATAATGTACAAGAAACCAAGCAGCATGATGAAAATATAATACTCTGAGGCTAAAAGCTTCAATACTTTAGAAAAAACACAAACATGCACAAGTACATAGACTACACTCCCACTTTTCAGACGCAAAAGATTACCTCATCTTTTCAGGTGCATATTATTAAGTGCATAATTCAGATATTACATTCAAATATTACATTTCTTCTAAACTTTCAAATGGCATTTACATCCAACAGATCCCAAAACAAACACACAACAGTTCTCATGACACATTACAGTTGTAGCTAATACATTTGACCTTTACAAAATGTTTAAATGTACAACTTGCTTAATCTTCCCGATTTTGAATTTTTAGGTAGGATCTGTAGACTGAAACACTGGCAATAACTTGATAGGAGACTGATCTGGGGACAAACCATTTGAATGTTCAGCATCCATAGCTCTCAACCTCCCATCTCAAAAATGAACACTAGCCCTCAAAATGTGGAACACTTACTAACTACTTCAACTAGGAAGGTCATATTATGGTTAAAATATACTGGTTTTACTTACAAAAAAGATATTTTAATGAATTAATATGATTAATTTCTATTTGCCATGGACATCAGGTAAAAAACTATCACTGAATGCATTACACACCCTTTCAATGTGGAGCTTTGAGCAACATGAACTTTTTAAGACCCCAAATGAGATAGATTTCTCGTAATGAGGTACACTTGAGAGGTATGTTCACCACGATAAACTGAAAAGTCCTGTATCAGCCACCCTTTGAGGTGCCTATTTTGGACAACTACTGGGACACTGCTCTATACACTTTCCTTAACTCAATCCCTCTAGTACACCTCTTTTGTGTGTGGACTTAAATCCCAGTGGGTGTGGCTTGAGCCTTTAAAAAGTGGAGTTATCACCTTCATAGGTGTGTACTAGGCTAATGGCCGTGGGGTCTTTACAAGCCTAGTATTTAGAAGTGCCCTGGCAAGACCTCCCAACTGTCCCGAATTACTCGTTTTTTACCGAGTTCTGGGGTCCCAAAAATGGGGTGCCACGATTCCTGAGTGGCACCCCTTCATTTCCGATTTTTTAAATCTAATTTTTAGACTTTCCCGCTTTTGCAACTGACGTCATCCCATGCGCGATGACGTCAGCTCCGTCAGCCTGTTGGAACTGAGCTCGGATGTGCGCGTGACGCGCATCTGTTTGAATACTAGGAGGACTGCCTTGAAGGAGTTGTGCCGTGTCCGGTGGGCTTTTGCAGAGTGAGCCTACGAGGACTATGGATTTAGCAGAACGAACGCCAAATGCCTAATAGAGTGAGCGAGCCGTACCTTGAAGGAGTTGTAAGGTAAGGTACCTAATAGAGCAAGCGAGGTGTGTGTGTGTGTGTGGCACTGATTGCATTAAGCTGCACTTTGCAAACATGGACACAACTCATGGGGAATTTGTTTGTTTCTGACCATTGCACAGCTCACAGAAATCATATTTGTATCTATGAAGAGGCCAGCAGTAATGAGTCCATCAGTGATGTTAAGTATTGAACTTTTTTTCCTCAAGCTATGCTATTTATCCGTAAGAAGATCATAGATATTAATATGCTTGAAAAGTTGTTTTAAATTATTTTATTTTTAAATGTTTTTGCAAATGGAGAGAAATTTGAGATATGAAAAAAGTGTATGAGGTTTTTAAGAAAGAAAAGATTGGTAAAGGAATAATGTATGCATGCTTGAAGGTTGCTGGGCCTATTCCTGAAGTCAGGGAGAAAGTGAAAATACCAGTACTTAGTTTTGTAATTTTTTTTAGTGGCCCTCAAGTAAAATCAGACGAAGAGTGCTGAAATCAGGAGAGGAAGGTTTCAAACTTTTCAAGAATACTTTTGCTTCTTCGGTATTCATTCATGGAAAGAAGAAAGTTGCAGCATATTCAGCTAGAGGATGTAATTGAGGGGAGGTGAGTGACTATCAGGAAGAGTATAGGTGTGTAAGAGGTGGAAAAAGAATTAGTGATATCGATGATGGAAGAGATGAAAAAGTTTTTATCTTCTTCGGCTGTAGTGGGACAGGTAAAGGGAGCTGAAGAAGATGAGGTAGGGGTGGAGTTTATGATTTGACATTTTAGGCGTTTTACTGTCTTCCAGATAAACTTAGGGCTGGATGTGCCAGAAGTCTGAAGTGCAATGATTTGGCTTAGCTGGCTGCTATTATGGTTTATTTTCTTAACGTCAGATACTCCTGCTGGAGATGGTTGTTGTAATAGTTGTTGTTGTTCATGTATTAAATGACATTTTAAACTGTAGGTAGGACTTTTTTAATACCTACTGGAACTGATTTAAAATGTAGAGCAACATACATAGATAAAGAAAGTCACTGTTACGAGTTAGTTAAAAGAAGCACAGAAGATATCAAAACATGGCTGGCCCACAAAGCTCAGATATTACCTGACTCAATAAGTTTCAATTTACTTTTAAGCAGCATTCAGAAAGTTCCTGACAATCAATATTCATCCCCTGTCTCACTAAAAAGCATTGTTTACCATGCACACATTTAGATATCACCTTAGGAAGGCCATTCTATGAATCTGGACTCCCCTGATCTACTGTATTTCAGTTTACTGTTAAGCATTATTCAGCAAATTCTTGTTAAACAACATTCTTCCCTTTCCCAATAAAAAGCATTATGGATTATGGTCATCATGCACATTTTTAAGTGTATCATCTTAGGAAGTCCATTCCATGAATCTGGAATCCTTTGCATGACGCCATGAAGAAAATACACAGCACCATTGTCTCATTCTCAATATGTCATCAAGCTGTTTGAGATTTGCAGGTTCTTCTTCAGTTAATGCAACAGGAAGAGGCATATTCACAATTTTGACTACAGTCATTGTAGTTGCCCAAAACATATTTATGTCAATTTTCAGCATTTATCCACTTTATTCATATATGGCCTATTGCATTTGTTGAAGGTTTTATTATTCTATAGCTAGTCAGGGGTTGCTAAAGAATGGTGTTATAAATTATATGAAAAATGAGGTTTAACATAACTTTTTTACTTGATTTCATCAATGAACATTGCAGGAATGCCAGTTACTACCTGAGGTCGTGTTTGTTTAACAGCACTCAGCCATGGTGTGTGTGTGTGTGTGTGTGTGTGTGTGTGTGTGTGTGTGTGTGTGTGTGTGTGTGTGTGTGTGTGTGTGTGTGTGTGAGAGAAAATGTCCCCAACAGAACACATCTGGTGGCTAGAGGTACTCAGACTCAAATCTTGTAACTTGGGTACAGGTAAAAAGAGCCTAAAGTCCTTAGCGACCACTACTTGTGAATTTATGCCTTCCATTTTTGTTCTGTTCCTCATTAAATCTCTGGTTTTCAGGACTGGATTGCATTTGAATTTCAAACTTCATATTCTTCGGAAAATAAATTGGTAAAACAAATCCTTTTATTCTAGCAATCTTCTAAGTTTATAAGATCAGTATTTGAAATGTGTCCCTATTCTGGGTCTGTATTCCCCCATTATTGGCTTTGTTCTGTTTTTTTTTTTTTTTTTTGTGCTAAGAGGTTGAGAGCTATGGTGAGACGTGAGAACTGAATTCACTAAATGATAGCCATTTAAGTTTCAGTCTTCCTGTCTTTCAGGAAACTGCTGATTTGGCTTAGTGGTATGTTACTCTGACTGTAGTGCACAGGGACCTGGTTTCAAGACTTGGCAGTGAAATGCTCAGTGGCAACATTTTATTCAATCACCTTTCCAAAATTATATAAGCAATGTTTAAAATGTGTCCCTGTTTTTTTGCCTTTTGCCCCCCCCCCCCCCCAAAAAAAAACTGAAAATAAGTGCAAGAAGCTGTGCAACATGCCTATGGCTTACACTACTGTGATATATATATATATATATATATATATATATATATATATATATATATATATATATATATATATATCTATATATATATATATATATATATATATATCGTGTGTGTAGAAATAGACTATTATCATGGAAATGTTCTAAATAGGGCAGTTTTGTCATTATTGGTGCATGCATTTTGCTTCACTGCCTACTGGAAAAATGTTCAAACAACAAATTTAAAATGCGCTCTAACTTAAGTCTAACAAGTTTGCTGCACTATACAAGGAATATAATTTAATAAAGTCAGGAAGGTGTATCAAAGAATGCATGCATGCTTCTTGCTTTGTGTGCAAGGGGCCTCTGATTTGAAAACAGCTCAAAGATGATCTTTATCCACTGTTACTGGCCAGATGCATTTTCTTTGGATGTGGTGTAGGTTTCAATGCTGTTTCAATTAATGTGAGTTTCAAGGGCAGAGAGGTTTTAATGCCAAATCTACTTTCATTGTGAGACATTATTGATTTCGTGTTAGTGCATTGTGCTATAAAATGTAAAAAATAAAATCCAAATAATCATTGTAGAAGTAGAGCAGTATGCACACATTAATGTTTATGGTAAATGGGGTGAACTAGCCAGGTAACGGGACATTGGAATGGCTGCAGGGGGGCTCTGGTGCTATATTTTGGCTCTGTTCTTCAGTTTGCATTTGAAAGCTAGTATCCTACAATTCCATTGGAGTGGGTGGGGTTGTGTAATTAGGTATGCAAATTTTACGTTAATCAGCGTACAGATTTGTACCTATTTTTCATGGGCCTTGTCCAGATTTTTGAAGTTTCCTGGTTGAGAGGTATGGCCCTGGCATTGTGCCGCCCGTCATTAGTTCCCAGTGCTTCTATCAAGTAGAGCCACTGGAGTAATCCCCGGGGTGAATTTTCTATTTCCCATCCACTCATCAAGATTTCACTTGAAGAGGGCTGGTGAGGTGCTTTGCTTGACATGTAAGGGAAGTTTATTCAGAGCATGGGTAGTCTATGGGTTATGAACCTGCCCCTCCAGCATGTTCTGTTTGATTGTTGTAATGAGGTTGAGGTCTTTGGAGTGTGTGGTGCGGAGGGATTAGGATTTCTTTAGATGTAGCATTTCTAACAAAGCTGGGTCGCACATGGCTTTGCAAGTCAAGCAGAGATCGTCTCTTAGTAGACGACAGGAGACAGAGAATAGCTGGAGTTCTTTGACTCTGTCCATGTACGACATATGTTTAAGGCCTAGGATCCTCTTCATGAGGTACTTTTGTGGCCTCTCCAGCTGTTGCAGGTGTCTAGTGAGGTACATGCCAAATGGGGCATTATACTCTATGATTGTTCTAATGGGGGAAGAGTAGAGAGAAATGAGGACCTCTTTCTTCCTGGATGCAAAACCCTTGGCAATGAGATGTGTCACATAGGACTTTCTGACCACAGTGGCAATGTGGTGGTCAAAGGAGAGGTTGCTGTCAACCTGTGTCCCCAGACCTCTTATAACGCCTTCAGTGTTCAGTGGGCTCCCATCGATGTGGTAATTAGTGGGAACTGAGTTTTTCTCAAAGGGGAGGATGATGCATTTTTTGGCATTAAGCTTAAGGCCATGGTTTTGACACAAGTCATTGGTCTCAGTGAGGCCTTTCTGTAAGATGTCTGCATCACTTGGGGAGTTGATGGCTTCCAGCTTGCAGTCTGTGAATCTGGTCAGGCAGAGTCCCTCTGTGTTGGCCTGGACGTCTAAGAAGTAGGTGCCAAAAAGGAGAGGACCCAGGACCGATCCCTGTGGGACTCCACTCGTGACTGGCTGGCAGTCTGACTTGGAGTCCACTACTTTCACACTGTGTGTTCTATCTGTGAGCCAGTTTGCAACCCACCTAACGATATAGAGTTTGATGCCTAGTTTGCTGAGTTTATCAATAATTTCTGAGTGAGGAATGGTATCAAAGGCCTTGGCCAGCTCGAGGTAGGCTGTATGAACTGCCTTACCTTCATCCACCGCGCTGGTGACGGACTCAAAGAAGTCAACCAGGCTGAGCAGGCATAATCTACCTTTCACAAAAGCAAACTGCGTGGGATCTAGAGTTTGGAGATTCCCTATATCCTTGTTAATTAGGTCCATGATGATGAGCACCATACCCTTACATATCAGACTTGTCAGGCTAATGGGGCGATAATTTCCAGGGTCTGTAGTCGCTCCTTCCTTATGGAGAGGATGACTGTAGCAGTGTGCCATTCGGTAGGGAGAAAGCCTAAGGTGAGGCTATGAGTGAACAGAGCACACATATGTGGTGCCAGTTCACTTTGTAATTCATGTAGAACACAGCCAGGGATACTGTCGGGTCCCATGGAAGCTGTATTCTTGGGCTTAGAGAATGCAGCTTTAACTTGTGCTGCAGTAATGTTGGGTGCCTGGCATTCTTCATGTATTGAGATTGGTCCTTTAGGGGGAGAGAGAGGGGTAAAGATGGTACTGAATCTGTTTGGCCACTATATTGGCAATATCTGCTGGCTCAGTATAAGAGTTACCATTGTGCAGTAACTCAGAGCAAATATGGGTAATGCCATGGAGATTCTTGATACAACTATAGAAGGCTTTGTGGTTGTTTTTAGTGTCTGCTGCAATTCTGCCTTCATAGCTGGCTTTGGAGGTTTTGACGAGGGATCTCAACTTTTTGTTGAGGCCAATAAGGGAATTTTTCTTGTCTTGGGACTTTCCTTTATCTGCAACAGTTTCTTCCTTCTGTTGTAGAGTTTATTAATGGCAGGGGACCACCAGACTGGCTTCCTTTTTTCGGAGGAGAGCATATTGGTTCTGTTGGGTATGGCTAGTTCTATGCATTTATGTTCGTGTTCGTACAGAGCATTGGTGTATGATTCGGCAGTCATGCATCTATTTTCCATTGGCATGGGTGCCGTGAAGTTAGCCACCTCTGTGAAACTTATTACAATACAAATGAACAGTATACAAATAATATTCAATATCTCTTTAGCTGCTTTAGACAGAAGTTAAAAAATCAACACATTTGTGTTTGTCATCATGCATGCTTTAAGATGAAATCTTCTCATAACTTGTATGTAGCACAGTTTTGGAATTAATGCAAATATGAACAAGCAGTATTTGACACCTCAAGGTGTCAGTAGAAGGTAAGTGCAGAAATACTTGGAGGTGCATTCTGCTGTAATGAGTCAATATCTCCTTGCCACTAATGGCATTTTCAGTACAGTCTGTAAATCCAGCAGTCACTATGAGATCCATTTTGTTTTACATATGTCATCTGTTTATTCAAAGCAGTTTGCAAACTGTAGTAAATAACAGTACAAAAACCAAATGACGCTGGCTGCTCACAATGCTTCAAGCACCAGCCTCAAATACTTTCTCACTGGAACCTAGAATTCTTACCTTATCTCCTTCCTTTAATGAAAATAGATAGTTCATACGCTAATCACAACATAACTTCTGTCTAGAATGTTTGTATTAGTTTTGCTTGTACCTGGATTTAGATTTCTGGAGTTATTAAAGATGTAGACGTAGAAAATCTAGTCTTTAATCCAAGAGCAATCAGTAACTGAACTGGTGACAGACCAAAAACCTGCACTGGGGTACTTCTATACTCCAATAAAATTAAGTACGAGTACGTAACAGTCAACGTTAATGTCCTTTGATAATATCATACGGATGCTGACTTGTCGGAACATGGGCTAAATTCTTGGCTAGGCTTGTAAGGGCCTCAGGGCCAACAGTCTAGTAACTTCCTATGATCCACTGTGGACTATGATCCACTGTGGACTGATGATAACCTATCACGTTGAGCATTAGATTGTGGATAGTGAGTTTACCCATGTTACTTCCTGTCCTAACTGTTCTAAGAAACTAACTTGTTTGCATACTGTAGGCATGTAGGCCAGTAGAGTGCATAAAAGGAATCTCAGTTCAGGAGTGTCTTAATTCACGAAAATGAGTGAGGAATACATGATGACAATCACGCTTGTGTAGTATTGCAATTCTGCAGTGTTAATACATAGTTTCAGTATTCTTCTTGGATGGTTTAATTGCAATTTCCCCTTGGAATATGACAGCTGCCTCATATTCCCACTGTTGTATGACCTTGGGGTCAGCAACTATAGTAGGAGATGGGGGGGCCTTGCCTGCTGTAAAAAAACATTACTATGTTATTTAGAGGATCAATATTTTTTTGCAATCTGCAATTTAGATATTTTGTTTCCAAAAATTTGTATTTCATTATAGTTATGTTTAGAATTGTAGAAGGCACTTAGACCAGTATATGTTACTCTCAAGCGTAACTTTTTCAGCACTGACTACAATGCTATGCATAAAGTCTAAAGGCCATGACCTCAGGAAGCTTCTAATAGCAAATTATAGTAAATCAATGTATTTTAGATACATAAAAAAGTATAATAATGAAAATAAATGTATTCCAACTTTATTCCATAATCTTTCCAAACTACTTCTGTTAGATTGTTGTTTTCAGCATTACACACAGCACAACTCTAGAGTAGGACTTCTCAAGCTTTTATGTTACATTTCACTATTCTTAAGTGTGGACTTGCTTACGTTTTCTTAAAAGGTTTTTCCTTAACAGATTTGGTACTAACAGTTTACTGACCTCAAATATAAAAAATTAAGTATTTTCTTTAAATGGATGCTATTGTTGCATTGCTTTCCTTTTCTCTTCTAAACTCTAATTACCTCTTCTCATAGTTTCCTCCTCTTTTTTTCAGACACAGGTAACTGCAGTTATTTGTTCATCTTCCAATTCATCATAAAACAAATCTTGCTGATATGAATGACATCAGCAAATTGCCGTTTACATCAGTAACACAAATCAGATTTTGAAAGAAAGAATACTAGATTATGTTAGTGATATTAGGAATGGCAAATTATACAATGACCCCCTATTAATATTCCAAAACGTGCACGCTGACTGGTCAGCGTGCACATTGTAAATCAGACTTGTACTAATGGAAAAAGGTCCGGTCGCTTGGACTTTTTCCATTGGTATAAGTCTTTTTTTTTTTATTTTACAGCAACGGAGAACGCAAGATCTCCGTTGCTTTTTAGAAACTGTCTTGCTATGTTAAAGGAGTTTAACATAGCAGAGACAGAAAAAGTAACTGAGATCTTCCTTTCTCCGTTGCTTTTTTTAAAGCTGTCTCGCTATGTTAAATGGGTTTAACATAGCGAGACAGCTTTAAAAAAAGCAACGGAGATTCTCCGTTGCTTTTTTAAAAGCTGTCTCGCTATGTTAAACTCCTTTAACATAGCGACACACTTTGTAAAAAGCAATGGAGATCTTGCTTTCTCCATTGCTTCCACCCACAGCTCTGATGTACTGCGCATGCGTACGCAGTTTACTGACCTCAAATATAAAAATTATACAATGCCATTATTTAAGAAAAGTACGTATTTTTTTGTTAAATGATGTCATTGTATAATAGCAATAACCCACTTCTGGGTGTGGGTAATGCTGGATTTACCCATGGTTGTCTGTTTGGCCACTCGGGCTTTGCCCTCGTGACCAAACCACACCAACCATGGGTAAATCCAGCATTACCCACACCCAAGCGTGGGTTATTGCTAAATTATCTAATGCCTTGACAAAACATGTCTTAAGAGTGTGGTTCAGATCATACTTTTAAATCTGCAGTCTTGGAGATTACCAGGGAAAATCACAGGGGTGGTGATATTTATGATAGAATGTAATGTAATGAATTGAAATGAATGGTCACTTTAAAAGCAGACAGATACCCAGGTTTAAATGGGCGTCTAACCCTTAAGCCTATGCTTAAGAACAGAGGTTTGACTCATTGAAGTGATTGGCTAGTTTCGTACTGCTTTTATGAATGATTGTATCACATGATTGGCTTGCTTTTTTCATTGGTTGTTAGAGTGTGTTTATGCATGTAATGTTTTGAAGTTGTTTTATGGTTTGATGAAGCAGCTATGTGCTGTGAAAGTGCTTACCTTTATTTTACACTGGTTCTTTGGTCTGCATTACACTACTTTTTAAGTTTGTACCTGTGCCGTGGTGGTAGTTTGTGGTTAATATTGTGAACTTTTATCATACATTTTACGACCTTTAACTGGCAGCATTTTACTGTCTGACTTTTAAACTCACTCAGAGATGTATGCACATATTAGAGCCAAGTACAAAAACACAGTAGACCTAAAGATCTTACTCTGAATAAGTCAGCTCCATGGTTTACAGGGAAAAAGCCCTCACTATGACCCAGATGTTCTGCTCTATCAACTGGCTAGAGGTGCAGTATGACTGAGCATCAATTCTGGACCACCTACTAGAGGGAGAGTGGGTGGGTGGATGCAACAATGCCAACAATTACTGGTGAAAGGTGTATCTTATACAACACTGAACAGACGGCCAGGTATAAATGTTCAGCATCAACCACAGCACATCAGTGGGGAAGCTCTATGTGAATGCGTGCAGAAGCATACATGCTCATTGGTGAAGGAGCACAGTATAGCCAAGCAGTCACCCACCAGGCCTCACAGGCACTCCACTTTGTGCCCAGCTGAGCCAATATGATGAGGTTTCTGGAAAGTATTACCCTCTGGAGGAAGGCTACTCCACTACTTCATTCCTTGGTGCGAGTTCCAGGATGTTCAAAAGAAAGAAGTTCTTACTCTGAGTAAGTGAAAGGTGAGATTTGCCAAGATTCAAGATTAGGCACAGTTTGTTGAAATCTGTGTTGTCCATTTTCATTCTTCCTCACTGATGGGTTACAGATCCGACTGGATTACCAAGACTTGGATCTGAGTCTCAAGCTCCTCCCTCTTCCCATAATGCACTATATCTTACCAGACTCCTCAGATCGAGTTTGTTGCCCTATTGCCCAAGAGAACTATAGAAACAAGACAGACCAAAAAAGTTTGGGACTCAAATGCGGAACTTATAGGTTCCAAATTCATCCAGGCATCTTCTAGAAGAGACAAGGCCAGGGGATGGCTGGGAGGGAAGGTGAGGAAGAATGAAAATGGACAATACAGATGCCAAGTTATGGTAATTCTATAACTTCTATATCTGATGTTGTCCTTTTCATTCTTCCTCAGTGATGGGTCAAAGCCCCCAGCTATGTAACTCTTGGGAAGCCCTCAAGGAAGGCTATGTCACAGTACTGTTGAAAAAAAGGAGACCCTGCTTCCAGAGACAATGTCCAATTTGTAATGTGTAACAAAAGTATGAGACTTTGACCAAGTGGTTGCAGCACAGATATCATCAATTGAGGCTCTAGAAGAAAAGGCAGAAGTAGTAGCCATAGATCTGGTAGAGTGAGCCTAAGGAGAACAAGGCAATTCAACATCTTTTTGGGAATAAATGAGAGAGATACAATCAGTAATCCATTTAGCCAAAGTAGTTCTGGAGACTGCTTAACCTAAATGGTTAGGAGAGAAAGATAGAAAAAGTTGATCAGACTTCCTGTACCTTTTTGCTCTGTGAAGGTAAAAATTAAGTTGTCTATGAACATCAAGGAGATGTAAAGTACAGTTTTGTACCTACCATAAATGTAGATGTCCGATAGGAATGCATCTGCAGTCCTTACAAATGGGGTTGTCCTGTCGTCAGGCAGCCCTTCGGTCGTCCGGATTCCAAAGTCTGGGTCTGGCCTCGGCTGGTGTCGCACTTCACCCGACGTCATAGCTGCAGTTATTCGGGTATAAAGGCATCAGCCAACGCCATTTTCCTCAGTGTTTCTTGCCCCAGATGCCAGGTGCCCTCTAGGAAGGCTAAATTTGGATAAATGCAAATGATTCCAAATAATAGAAAGCAAACAAAAAATAGGCATGTATGTACATATATACAAACAAATACACCATAATAGATTCCCCCAGCTAGCTACAAGATGGGCAAATACCCTAGGAGTACCACAGAGGGGAAGGAGGGTGGGTAATCCTGACTGCAGATGCATTCCTATCGGACATCTACATTTATGGTAGGTACAAAACTGTACTATGTCCTTCAAGGATGCATCTGCAGTCCTTACAAATGGGTAGAATACCATAGTCAAACTGGGGGAGGAGGAGAAATAAAATTATGGTGTAGTTAAGATCCCTTGCAAAACCGCAGTGGCAAAACCTGCTCGGGATCTGGAGTATAAAGGTAAATTATAATGCTTGGCAAATGTATGCACGGAGCTCCAAGTAGCAGCCTCTAAAATGTCTTTGGTAGCCACTCCTCGTAGAAAAGCTGTGGTAGTGGCTGTAGCCCTTGTAGAGTGAGGCCTGATGTTTTCTGGAGTTTTCTTTCCATGGTAGGAGTAACAAAATCTAATGCAATTTCCTATCCACTTAGAGATTGTCTGTTTTGAAATTGCTTTTCCTTCCATTCCTGTTGCATATGCTACCAGTAGCTGGTCAGTTTTCCTCTTGCCCTTGGTCCTGTCCAGATAGTAGCGTAATTGTCTATGCACATCCAAGGTATGCAACAGCCTTTCTCCCCTGTTCTGTGGGTTGGGGAAGAATGTAGGTAGGTGGATAGCCTGATTCAAAGATACTCTGGAGACCACCTTAGGCATAAAAGTTGGATTAGTTCTCATGGATACTCTATCTTGATGGAAGATCAGGAAGGGCTGTACTGCCATTAGTGCCTGTAGCTCAGAAACCCTTCTTGCTGAAGTGATTGCCAACAGGAAAGCAGTTTTCCATGACAAGTATTGTAATTCTGCTGTTGCTGCTGGTTCGAAAGGAGGAAGTGTCAATTTTTCTAGCACAAAGTTCAAGTCCCATGCTGGCAATGGTGGCTTCCTAGGCGGTTTTACATTTTTAATTCCTCTCAGAAACTGCCTGAGCAGAGGATGTGAGAAGACTGGAGGATCCAAGTCGTATTCTGCTGAAATAGCGGATGCATGAATCTTGATGGAAGAATAGGACAGGCCTTTGTGGAAGAGCTCTGCCAAGTATTCCAGGATGTTGGCTATGTTTACCAGTGACACATTTTCTCCTTTTGCAGTACTCCAAATGAAATATCTTTTCCATTTTGCTGAATAATTTTTTCTTGTTGAGGGTCTGCGAGCCTCCAAGATAATGTCTTTAACCCTTTGGGATAAATTTGGGTTATTTGTTCTTATGCAATGTTCCAGGCAGTCAGCTGCAGTGTTTTCAGGTTTGGATGCAGGGTGTTGTAGTTGTTCTGTGTTAATAGCAAGGGAACAAGGGGTAGAGGCCATATTTGTTCCCGAGACATGCTCCTCAGTAATGGGTACCAATGTTGTCTTGGCCAGTCTGCAGCTATCAGAATGATCCTTGGACGGTCCTCTTTGATCTTCAATAGCACCTTGTGCATCAAAGGAAGTGGTGGGAATGCATATGCTGTCAGGTTTTTCCAGCTGAAGGACAGGGAGTCCACCTTCCAAGCTAGTGGGTGGTATGTCCTTGTGCAGAATTTCTTTAGCTGGTGATTGCGTGGGGATGCAAATAAGTCTATTTGTGGGAGCCCCCATTTTCTTGTAATTGTTTTGAAGATGTCCAGATGCAGCATCCATTCGTGGGCATCCGTGGTAGTTCTGCTTATTATGTCTGCTAGAATGTTTTCTTTTCCTGGTACAAAAATTGCTTGTAACTGAATGTTGTAGCTCAGGGCCACATTCCAGAGGTCCACTGCCATCCGGCATAGAGGGTACGAATGTGTGCCTCCGTGTTTGTTGATGTACCACTTAACTGTGGTGTTGTCTGTCCTTATCAACAGTTGACCTTGTCGAAGAAATGGTCTGAATGCCTGAATTGCCAGTTTTACTGCCAGCATTTCCTTTTGATTTATGTGTAAGTGCAGCTGGTCTTGAGTCCATAAACCTTGAATGCACTTGTCCAGCATGTGGGCCCCCCAACCGAGGTCTGAGGCGTCCGTTGTGATGGTTTGGCTTGGTTGAGTGTTGTGGAAAGGCAATCCTTTGTTTGATTGACAGGCCTGAGCCCACCACTGGAATTCTTGCTTCAGGCATGGAATTATTGGAATTTGGGTTTCTAGGCTGTGCTTGTGCTGAGACCATAAATTTCTCAGGTACCACTGTAACTTTCTCATATGCAGTCTGGCATGTGGTACCAATATTATGCAGGATGCCATGAAACCCAAGGCTTGCAGGACTTTTCTTGCTGTTAGATGATTCTGCTTTGTTAATGCCAAGAAGTAGAGAGGGAGTTGCTCCTGTTTTTCTACTGTTAGGAATGCCATTTGTTTCGTTGTGTCCAGCTCTGCACCCAAAAAGGTTATCCTTTGGGATGGTATCAGTCTTGACTTTTTTATATTGACTGTGTATCCCAGAGCTTGCAGCAGGTAAATGACCCTTTTCAAGTCTTCTGTTAGCTTGTTTTTGTTGTCCGCTTGTATCAGGCAGTCATCCAGGTAAGGGTAGATTTGGATTCCCTGAAGCCTGCAATGAGCAATTACTGATGCCAGGCATTTTGTGAACACTCTGGGCGCAGTAGATAAGCCAAAGGGCAATGCTGAGAATTGATAATGCTCTGATCCTGCAAGAAATCTGAGGTATCTTCTGCAATTTGGTCGTATGGGGACGTGCAGGTATGCCTCCTTGAGATCTAGAGTTACCAGCCAAGACTCCTTGCCCAGCAGGGGAAGAAGCTGCTGTAGGGTCAGCATTTTGAATTTTGGAACAATGAGGAATGTGTTTAAAGCGGACAGGTCGAGAATAGGTCTCCATTTGCTTTCTTTTCTTGGTACCAGGAAGAGCCTGGAGTAAAATCCCTGTCCTTGCTCCATAGATGGTACTTTTTCCACAGCTCTCATCCTTAATAATTGAGCTATTTGTTTTAGAGCTTCTGCCTTTTGATTTGGAGGTAGGTTTGGCATTCCTCTCTTCCCTGGTAGAGTATGGAAGTGAAACCTGTAACCTTGGTCTATTGTCTGCAAAATCCACTTGTCTCTTGTGATGTAATGCCAGTTTACTGAAAATAAAGCTAGCTTTCCGCCCAAGGGTGCTTCTAGTTGTTCCCTGGTAGGCGGTGCTAGAGCCAAGTCACTGTGATTGTCCTGTAGCAGTGGTGGTGGCTGTGTCTGTGGCTGCACCTCGCTGGTTGTTACCCTGCCACTGGCGTCCCCTGTAGGCACCCCTGGATTGGCTTCTGCCTCTTGAACGCCTATTCCTGCCTCTCTGAGCTCTGGTGGAGTCTGGAAAGGACCAATTCTTGGAGGGTCAATTCCTGCTAAACCTTGGAGGTTGGACCTGTAAGAAATCTTTCACTGTTTGGACTGATTTTGCCTTCTCTTCCATCTTCTTCAGCACCTGTTGTGCAGGAGAGCCAAATAAATTGATCTTGTCCATGGGAGCATCTAGTAGTTTTGATTTGACATGGTCTGGTAAGGCCTGCTCTTTTAACCACGCATGCCTTCTGATAACTGTGCCAGTCATGGCTGATCTAAAGGAAGCCTCCAGTGCATCATAGCCGCATTTTAAGGAATGGTTACTGACTTGCTGAATGTTATGTACCATTTCCTGAACAGATTTTGTCTAATGGTTCATCCGAGGACAGTTTTTTGGTTAACTGGTCTAGCATAAATTCTTGATACTGGATCATGTGGAATTGACAGTTCAAGGCCCTAACTGAAAGAGTAGCAGAAGTGTAAACTTTTTTACCCCATCTCTCTAAGGACCTGGATTCCCTTTCAGAGGGGAGGGGTTTTTTGGCAGAGGTAGCTGCTACAGCCTTAGGGCCCTGGGAGATAGTCTCGGGATCTGCAAAAGGAGCCTTATACAAATGGTAATGCGTGTCCGGGACCCTGTAGTACCTGTCGGGCTTAGCAGGGGCCGGAGGTAGAGAATCAGGAGCAGTACAAGCATCATTAAATGCATCATCTACAACAGAAATAACTGGAGGTATGGCTAAAGGCCTATGTTGTGGTAAATGCAGAAAGGTTCTAAGCCTTTTTCTGGAGTCCGAAAAATCCTGGCCCTGCCACTGAAATTGTTCCCTCATAGCATGCAAGGTTTCCCCAAAGGAAAATTCCTCAGGCGGAGAGGCAGAAGGAATGGACTCTTCAGCATCAGAGTCTTCGTAAGGGGAGAAATGAGCCTCTGGAGGGTTTGTGTTATCTGAATCATCAGAGGAATCATCTGTTGAAACAGGCTCAGGGGGCTCTGCTCTAGGCCTCTTCTCTGGAGGAGGGTGGGAGGCCCCGTCAGGTAGAGGTTGGGATCCCCGGATTAAAGAAATGAGGTCCTCTGCTAAACTAAGCATTTGTGAACTAGAGCTAGGCATGTGAGAGGGGATCTTAGCAGGCACAGTTTTAGTAGTTTTAGCTGCTTTGGCCCTGGCAAAGGCCTTAATGGACATGGATGCAGGTGGCCTAGCAGCTCCACGTGCAGGGGTAGAAATATCCAAGGGGATAGTGTCAGATAAATCCTGAGAAACTGTAAGAGCAGGAGTGATTTCAGAAGCCAATTCCACCAGGTTGGAAGAGGCCTCGGTAGGAGGTAAGTTTTCGGCTGAAGGAAGAACCGCTTGCTCGGTTTCAGCCGAAACCGAGACACTCGCGGTTGGGTTAACTGCGGTTTCTGCCGAAACCGCGGACCGCGAGTGTCGGTCCTTTTCCTTGCGTTTCTTAGATATTTGCGTAGTCGGAGTTTCCGACGGCATAATGTAAGCGAAATCGGAGCCGAAAAACTCCTCAGCAAATTCCGACTGACGTCTAAGCGTCCGGCGGTTAAAAGAAGCACAGGCTAGACAAGCTGCTACGTCGTGGTCTGGGCCTAAACAAGGTAAGCAGTAAGAGTGGAAATCTTTATGAGGTATTTGTTTCCCACAAGTTAAACAATTATTCACTTTTTCTGACATCGGCTGAGGCAAGAAAGAGTCCCCAACGGGGTACTTATCTTTTTAGAAGTCTTCGGTAGTAGTAGATGTATTCGGTAGTAGTAATCTCTGGTTCTGACCGACCGGCACTTGCGAACAGCTTCTGCTTCGGGCGCCACGCGGCAAGAAAGACTGAGGAAAATGGCGTCGGCTGATGCCTTTATACCCGAATAACTGCAGCTATGACGTCGGGTGAAGTGCGACACCAGCCGAGGCCAGACCCAGACTTTGGAATCCGGCCGACCGAAGGGCTGCCTGACGACAGGACAACCCCATTTGTAAGGACTGCAGATGCATCCTTGAAGGACATCATATATTCACTTTTATTAGAAAAGCTGGGAAAGAAAACTGCCAACTGAATTAACTGATTAATGTTTAATTCTGTGGCCGCCTTAGGCATATAGGTCGGGTTAGTCCTGAGAAACACCCCATCTCTGTGGAATATATATATGCAAGGAGATCTAGCTGACAAGGCTTGAAGTTCTGATGCTCTTTTCGCCAAAGAAAGAGCCACAAACTGAAAGTAAAGGCTTGCTACTTAAATACAGGAAGCTTCTGTGAGGAAGCCCGATATGATTCTATTTAATTTAGCAAGACTCATTCATATTCACAGTGGACATAAAGGAGTTTTGCTCCAGAAAGAGCTTTGATAAAATACCATCCTGCAATTCTCTCTGGTGATAAAATTGACAGAGAAAAAAGGTATAGTTGATCTCCAAGACTTTTTTGTTTACTACACATTTTCTTCTTCCTTCACTGACAAACTATTTTTTTCATTCCCCCACCTACAGGACAACTGCCACAGTGGATTGAAAGCTGACTAACACTGGGCTATCACCCTATGAGCATAGTGTGTTTTAATCTCTTTGGTGGTGATAAGCATACAACTGCAATTTTTCCAGCACATACACAGAACCCAGCTACAATGCAATAGAATGCTTGGAGGGCTTGCTTCCTGGCACAGAGGTTTTCTTCTTGCCCAGGATGGTGACAGTTTGGTGAGGAGCTTAGGTAAACGATGGCTTGGAAAGTGGGGGTAGGATTAAGAAAGAAGTTATGTACTCATCATAACATTCCATCTATGTTGTCCATTTTCAATCTTTCTCAACATGTGGGTTTGGATCAGACTCAGCTGCTTTTTGCAGCTCATGGATACTGCAAACTCTCACAATCCCCCTTACCTATAATGCTCTAGTCCCTCTGCATACTTCAGACCTTGTTTGTTGCCCTTTACTGCTAAATAATGCAAGAAATAATGGTTATATGAGAAACCACTACCTGGAGCTCAAAAACAAAACTTTGGTTTTCATAGTATCTTCTCATTCTTCCAGAAGTCATAAACAAAAGGCAGAGGGTTGGAGGGAAGTGAGTTGAAGAATGCAAATGGGTGGAAAGTTATGGTGAGTACATGACTTCATTATCTGATGTTGCCAATTTTCAGTTAATTCCTCAACATAAGTAACAAAAGTACTGCTGCCGTCCAAAGGTCCACTTCCAGAAGTAAAACTCCAAATATCCAGAAACAACAGGAGAAGACCACTACAAAATAAATGTAGAACATGCACAAAATTTATTCCAAGTATAAAATAAGAAGTTATGTACCTACCATAACGTTCCATGTTAGTTGTCTTCTTCTCGCCTTCTTTCTTGCTGAATGGGTTCGGAGCTGATCCTCGGCTCCGACTCGGCCAATACTAAAAGCTCGAGAGCTAATTCCACCGGCTCGAGGCTCCCCTATATCCCACAATGCTAGGCGGTAACTACTCAGATCTCGTTTGATAGCTATACCAAGCAATCCTAGTCTCCATAGAATGGAGTAGGGTAACCCACCTCAAACAGTCTGCGTAAGAAAAGGCAGACATCAGTAAAGATAGAAGAGGTGGGAGAAATGTGGGAGTAACAAATTTCAGAAGAAGAAACACAAAAGAATTCCGGTCGGTCTGTCCAGGCTTGGGGGAAGGAGGGAGGGACGCAAGAAAGAAGGCGAGAAGAAGACAACTAACATGGAATGTTATGGTAGGTACATAACTTCTTAATGTTAAGTTGTCAATCTCGCCTTCATTCTTGCTGGATGGGACCGTCCTAGCACCTTATCCCGGGTGGCCTATCGGAACAGACTCTTGAGAACAGTGGAACCAAAATTGGCACGGCTTCTGGAAACCATGTCCAATTTGTAATGTGAAATGAATGTATGAGGAGAAGCCCAGGTGGCTGCTGCACAAATTGAATCTATTGGCAACCTGTCCTGAAAGGCTATGGATGTAGCTAATGCCCTAGTTGAATGAGCTCTAGGTCTTCAGGGTAGTTTTTGATGTCTGATCTCATAGATGAAAGCAATTGTAGACGTGAGCCATCTAGAAAGAGATACTTTAGTGACTGGAAGGCCCATTCTACCTTCTGCATATGACAGAAACAACTGATCAGATTTCCTGAGTTGTTTAGTCCTGTCTAAGTAATATCTCAGTTGGCGATGAACATCCAAAAAATGCAGCTTTTGCTCTGACCTATTTGAATAGTTAGGGAAAAAAACGGGGAGATCAATAATTTGGTTTAGGTTAATTTGAGAAGAAATTTTAGGTAAAAAGGATGGATTAGTCCGGAGGGATACCCTGTCTTTGTGAAAAGCTAAGTAAGGAGGACGACTGCACAGAGCATGGAGTTCAGATACTCTTTTCGCTGAAGTTATAGCTACCAGAAAAAGTGTCTTCCAAGAAAGCAATTTCAGAGAACATGAAGCCGCTGGTTCGAAGGGGGGAAGAATTAAAGATGCCAGAACCAAGTTCAAATCCCATTGAGGCGGAGGGTCTTTGATTGGAGGTTTGAGAAGAAATACACCCCTTAAGAAGGCTTTACAGAATTTGTGAGCCATGATGCTGGATTCTGAGACACCAACATGAAAATTTGATATGGCAGCCAATTGAACTCTAATGGTTGATGCAGAAGATCCTAAATGAAAGAGTTCTGCTAGAAAGTCTAAAATAGACTGGATAGGTGCAGTAAAGGGATCTATGTTTTTCGATGATGCCCAAAGGGAAAAACGTTTCCATTTGCTAGTATAAATCTTCCGGGTAGAGGATTTATGAGAGGCTATCAAGATATCTCGGACCGAGCGAGATATTGAGGGAAGCCTGGCTAAGGTTGGAATTGGAGAAACCACGCTGTGAGGTTTAGAGAAGACAGAGATTGGTGCAGCTGACCCGATTGATGGGTAATCAGATCTGGTACTGGGTCCAGATGCCAAGGCTGCTCCAAAAGGTAACGATGAAGAAAGGGGAACCATATCTGTCGAGACCAGTAAGGGGCAATGAGGATCATTGTCACTCTCAAGGCGATGGCTTTCTGAATTAGTTGAGGTATCAGTGGAAAGGGGGGAAAGGCATACAGAAGTCCCCGGGGCCAATCGTGGACTAGAGCGTCTCTGGTGGGATGGCCTGGTAACGAATTTGTCTGCAATAATGTTGGATTTCCCGGGAATATGCGTTGCTATCAGAAAACGCTGAGAAGAGATCACCCATTGCCAAAGTCTGAGTGCTTCTCGACATAAAGGGTATGATCTGGTTCCGCCTTGTCTGTTGATGTACCACACCACGGACATGTTGTCCGTTTGAATTGCAACAGTCCCTTTGGGAAGAGGGTCGTGAAAGGCTTGCAACGCTAAAAGCACTGCTCTCATCTCTAAGACATTTATGTGCAAGTGGCACTCGAAGGGTTGCCACGTGCCCTGGACTGTCCTGCCCTGATAATGCCCCCCCCACCCGATCAGGGAGGCATCTGTTGTCAACGTGGCAACTGGGGGGGGGGGGAGTGAAGGGTCTTCCTTGGAGAAGTTGAGGTGACGTGATCCACCAAGACAGTTGATTCTTGCATACTTGAGTTATCAGTATGGTATGGGACATCGGGAGTCGTTGAAAGGACCACTGGGTAAAGAGCATCCATTGGAGGATCCTCATGTAAAGGCGAGCTAAGGGGAGAAGGGGAATAGCTGCTGCCATGAGTCCTAGTACCTTCAATACCAGTCTGGCTTTGACTTTGACACATTGTAAGAGAAGGGATACTTGGTTCCGGATGTCTAACACCCTCTGCTCTGTGAGTCTGGCTGAAAGGGTCTGTGTATCCAATGTGGCGCCTATAAAAGTAATAGACTGACAAGGCAGATTTTTCGAAATTTATTGAAATGCCTAGAGCTTGACAGGTTTGAATGGTGAAATCCCTGGATAGGAGAAGCTGATGCCTGGTGGTGGCAGTAAGGAGCCAATCGTCCAGATATGGAAACACCTGGAATCCCTGGTGTCTCAAGTGAGCCGTGACCACTGCCATGCATTTGGTGAACACCCGGGGGGCTGTAGTGAGACCAAAGGGCAGGGCCCTGAATTGGTAGTGACTGGCTCCCAGCCTGAAGCGGAGATATCTCCTGGAGCGTCGGTTCATTTTGATGTGGTAGCACGCATCCTGAAGATCTATCGAGCACATCCAATTGTCCTGACCCAAGAAGGGTAGAATGGACTGTAGCGTGACCATCCGGAATTTTGTTTTCTTGACAAACTTGTTTAAGTAGCTGAGATCCAGTATGGGTCTCCAGTCCCCTGTTTTTTTTGGTACCAAAAAGAATTTGGAGTAGATTCCGGATCCTTGCTGGTCTGCCGGGACTGATTGGATGACTCTTTTTGATAGCAGCTTTGAAATTTCTAATGCTGCTTTTTCCCTTAGACCGGGTGGAACGTCTGGAAGGGATCTTTTTGGTTGGGTTGGAATATGAATAAAGGGAATTTTGTAACCCTCGGATATGATCAACTGTACCCATTTGTCTTGAGTTAGGGAAAGCCAGGCTTTTGGGTACAGTGATAATCTTCCCCCGACTGCCTCCGAAGGCGGACAGCCGGGCAGCCCCTCAGGGGTGCTGAAAGGGTTTGTCAGAGAACATCTCTCTGCTACCCTGGTTTTGCGGACCTCCTCTGCCTCTGGGGCAGGTGTCTATTATTATTCCCCCCTCTGCCTCTAGAGGGGAATCAGCCTTGTGCATCAGATGAGACTCCCTGGGATTGTTTTCGGAACCACATCTTTCCTCCCCTTTGACCTTTGGGATAGGGTCTAGAAGGGGTAGAAAAACGGACTCCTACGGCAGAGAGAGTCTTACCTTCCACCTCGCACCTGGTCAATGTATCCTTCACCTGTGGACCAAATAATGATGATCCATCAAAGGGAGAATTGGTGAAGGACGCCTTGAAAGGGTCCGCAAAGTTGCATAGCCGCATCCAGGCGTGCCTTCGTAAGGCAACCCCTGTGCCTGCGACTCTACTCGCATGGAGGAGTTAACAATAGAATTTAGGGTTGCCAACTGGGAGTTCATTGTGTCTTTGAACCCCTCAGCTGTAGGATCCTTCATCAGTTCACCCATATCCTTGAGTAAATCTCTTTGGAGACGGGTGAAGTGGCATAAGTAGTTCAGCGACCGCATTGAAAAGGTCGCTGACGAGAACATCTGCTTGCCGTACCTGTCCATGGTCCTAGATTCTTTATTAGGAGGATGGACAGGAACCGAAGGATCAGCTAACTCCTTCTTTGTGGCCGCAGCCACCACCATGTCATCAACAGGGACACCTTTGGATAAAAACTGTTTGTCTTTGGGGGCAGTAATAAATTTGGATGGTCTCCTCGGGGTGGGTTCCACTGAGTCAGGAGCCGTCCAAGCCTTCCTTGCCACCACTTCCATAAGGGGGTCAAAGGGAGGGGACACCCAGGAGGTAGAAGGGTGAGAACCAAACGCCTCAAGATACACTGACTCATCCTCCGAAGGATTAAGGGCTGGCCAATTCCCCCTCTGTTTGAGGATTTCAAGGATGTCCGCAAAGGAGACATCCTCAGAGGGGATCGAGGGACCCTTTCGATTCCTCTAAGTCAGTGTCAGAGGTGATAGACTCAGGGGAGTCAATGTGCTTCCTCTTGCACTGCCTCTTCCTAGGGGGATCTCCTGCAGGGTCAGGAGAGACCTCGGAAGAGGAGGAAATTCCCAATGGGGAATCTTGAGGAGTTGGTTCTCTGCGGTGTGAGACAAGGGGGTGAGTAGAAATCACCGCAGGCACTGTAGATGGAGGGGCTGAAGGAGCTGACTGTGGGGCAGAACCTGGTTCTAGCACTCTCCGCATGACCTCGAAGGCACCTCTGTCAGGCAAGGCCTGAGGCCCTCGCTCCGAAGAGACAAGGACCTCTACCGGCACCGACAGAGACGGCTCCAAAGCCGATGTCGGAGCCGAACTCACCAGCGCCGAAGCCCCGAGAGGGAGAGCGGGGTCGGACAAGGGTCCAATGCCACTCGCCCCCTCGGAGCCGAGATCCCTCCAAAGAGGAGATCGGGGCAGACGACGGAGCCGAAATGGAAGGTATCGGATCCGACGCGCCGACAGTCATGGCTCCAACAAGCCTTGGCTCCGAACTCGAAGGAGGAATGTAATCTGGAATGGGAATAGCCACTGACTGATGAGTCGGGCTATGCAGCATTTGGGCCAGTGCCTCGGACTTAAGAAGTCTACTCACCACCCTCTGCAAATCATGGTCTGACAACCTGGAAGACCGAGAGGAATGGGTTTTGTGACTCCGCTCCGAAAGGAGAGGGGATCCTGGCGCCGAGTGCACAGATCCGATGGAGGGGGACCTGGACCTCTTTCTGGAATGTGGCTCCGATAATGGTATCGGAGCCGATGAAGACTTATCAGCCTCGGCTCCAGCCGGAGCCGAGGTAACGGTATGAAGCTTAAGAACATCGGCTCCGGCCGGAGCCGATGTCGAAGCCTGCTTCGACTTCTCAGCAGTCGACTCAAGAGCAGGAGCCGACTGCTTTGAAGTTTTTGAAGGCTTCCCCGACCCAGACTGAGTCGGGGGGCCTTCAGGCTTTAACAAGCCCCGCAAGATGAGTTTGTTCATGCGTTCCTGCAGGACTCGAGGGCTGAAACCATGACAAACAGCACATGAGTCCTGCAGGTGCACAGGTCCCAGGAAATACACACAAGAAGTGTGACCGTCTGTCAGAGACATTTTCTGACAGCACGAGTCACACTTCTTGAAGCCTGAGACCTTATCCTTAGACATTAAGGTAAGAGAGGCTGTACACAAACACACAAATCAGACACTCTTTACAGAAAAAAATTATAGTTATGTAGAAAAACACATACACACAAGCCCCTACAACACTAATTTTAAAAGGGACTGGGGTGAGGGAAGGGCCGAAGGCCTAGAACAAGTAAGAGGGGTAGGGAATCGAAAATTAGGGTCGATAAAACTAAATATTAGAATTAAACTATAGAAATACTTCTAACTAAAAGAAAAGGGGTAATTAGAAATACCTAAAGGTAAATAATTCACTAACCTGCCTGAGCCGGTAGAAAACGCACCTCGTCAGCTATAGCGGCAAACGAGATCTGGGTAGTTACCGCCTAGCATTGTGGGATATAGGGGAGCCTCGAGCCGGTGGAATTAGCTCTCGAGCTTTTAGTATTGGCCGAGTCGGAGCCGAGGATTGGCTCCGAACCCATCCAGCAAGAATGAAGGCGAGATTGACAACTTAACATTAAGCGCTTTCACGTGCTACCAGGCACGCTTCATCAGATTTTAAAACCAAACTGATTTCAAGATGTATATATACACCCATTACATCACAATTTAGTTAATTAACACATTCCATTAATCAATAAAATCATCAGAGAACTTATTAACCCATTGTGACTTCCTAGTTGCTAAAGCCTTCAGTTTGTACGATATTTTCACATCATATAGAGAACTTGCTCACAGTCATAGAGAAATAATAAAATCCATATCCTATTAATAGATTAAATTATAAAACTAACCTAATTTCCTACTCAATAATAAGAAATAAGAATACTTACAGACAATTAATTACATGTATATATATATATATATATATATATATATATATATATATATATATATATATATCATGTTAATAAACTAATAAATAAAAATAAAAAGTATATATAATAAAATAAAATAGAATAGAATGGAAATCCTCATAAATATACTATATGAGTGTGATGTTGTATGCAAAATAATATGGTTACTTGGTTAAAACAACACGGTATCTCTTCCATCTATCTATGTGCAGTCAACACTGACTTAATGCTGACAGATTGATTGAGACCTGGTTCTAAATATGCTCTCAATCTAAAAATCCAGCATAATTCCACCGACTCCAAATAATTCATCCTGTCACCACCCCGCTTATTATCAATAACCATTTGCAAAACTCTGAACTTAAAGGCATGGTCTGTATGAACTGCGATGTGCTTAGCTAATGCATTAAGTTGGTTCATTTTCCTAATATCATATATATGATTATACATCCTGTCTTAACTTTCTAGAGGTCATACCTACATAAAACGCAGCGCATTTCGTGCACATGGCCAGGTAGACAAGTTTCATGCTATTACAAGTTGCATGAAATTTAGGTGTGAATGTATACTCTAAAGAAGGGTGGAATAAATGCTGTCTGTCAACAATATATCTGCACATATTGCATTTGTTACATGGGAAAGTACCAGCCCGTGGTAATTCCCTGTGTATCCCTTCTTGTTCTGTGTTCGTTCTCTCTACACAGAGCAATCTTTTGATTCTTGCTGTTCCTATATCTAAAACTTGGTGTTTCTCCTACCAATCTAGAGATAGAGGGGTCTACAACCAGGACATCCCAGTTCTTCTTTATAACATCAACTACTCTCTTATTATCATTTGTATATCTAGTTATAAAAGCTATCTTAACACAATCAGAACTGTCTCTATAATCACTACAAACTTTCCTAGATCTACTAGGGACAATATGATGTCTAGTCCCATTATAATCTGGCAGATTTAGGACCGACCTCTTCATTGCCCTTGTCAAGGTATCAGTATAGCCTCTCTCCTGAAATAACCTTTCCATAATTTCAAGTTGTTCGTGCATATCAAGATCATTCTTACAGATATTATTAATCCTTGTATAGTGGCTTCTTACTATATTTGAAAATACAAACCGGGGGTGCATACTGCTATAATGTAACAGTGCATTCTTCCAACACGGTTTTCTAAAGAGGGAGGTTGAAATCTGACCCAACTGGTCTTTGGAGATAGTTATATCCAAAAAATCAATTGATTTCCTCAACATGTGGGACAGTCTCCAGCTACCTGAATCCCAGGTGGACTCTAAGAAAGGATATTCCTGAGCACTGTTGAGCTGAAGGCTGCTCTTCCCCTCAAGACCAAATCAACTCTGCAATGAGTAAAACAAGTATGAGGATTAGTCCACTGCATTAGTTGCAGCACAAACATCATCCACGGAGGATCTGGATAGAAATACTGAAGAGGTTGCCACAGAACTGGTTGAATAAACCCTCAAGGTTTTTTGGCAAAGATAAACCCAATTTGTTGTAGACAAAAGAAATGCAATCCGTTAGCCACTTGGCTACAGTTACTTTGGTAACTGAATTTCCTGATCTTGACTCTGAAAAGAAAACAAATAATTGATCTGGTTTTCTGAATGTTTCAGTTCTATGCAGATAGAAATGTAACTGTTTGCTTATTGAAAAAAAAAAATATTGAAAGAAATGTAACTGTTTGTGAACATCCAGCAAGTGTAAAATGTATTCCCCTTTGTTTTGAGAAATTTGGAAAGAAAAATGGGAGATTGACATATTGATTAATACTGGCTCTTAACACCACCTTAGGACGAAAGGATGGACTGGTTCATAAAGACACCCTATCTGTATGAAAAATAAGGAGGTTCATAAGATAAGGCCTAAAGCTCTGAAAATCTCCTAGTTGATGTTATGGCTAGCAAAACTATAGTTTTCCAAATCAAAAACTTTTAACTCACACCTTGCAGCCAGTTCAAATGGTGACTGAGACAGAGCTTGTAACACTAAATTCAAGTCCCACAGTGGAGTAGGATCATTAAAGGGGGGGGGGGGGCTCAGTAAAAAGGTTCCTTTTATAAACGCCTTACAAAGTCGTGAGGAAGCTAAGATAGAATTGTCAAATTCTAGATGAAAATTAGAAATGGTAGATAACTGTACTTTAACCACTGAGGAACTAGCCCCTTCATTAAAAATAGTAGCCAAAAAATCTAGAACTTTGGGCAATGGCACTGAAAAGGGGCCAATTTCTTTCTGTTGTGCCCCCAAAAAACAAATCTTTTTCATTTACTTTTGTAAATCTTCCTAGTGGAAGCTTTGTGGGAAGACAAAAGAATGTGACGGACAGGGGAGGAGAGCCTGGGTTGTCTAGTTATCAATGGAATTGGGGAAACCATGCAGTCAATTTCAGGTCCAAAATATCCAAGTGAATCAAGTATACTGGGTGAGAGAACTGGATCCAGGATCCAAGGAGGATGAACCAGATGAGGCCAGAGGAAGGGGAACGAAATCTGATGAGGCCAATAAGGGGCAATGAGGATGACTGTGCTCTTTAATAGAGATACATTCTGAAGAAACTTGGGGATTAGAGGAGTTGGGGGTAAGTATAGAGGAGACCGGGGGGGGGCGATCAGAGGACAGCATCTCTCGGTGACTCTGCCGGTAGGGGCATCAGGACAAAGAACTTGTAGCACTTGCTGTTGACAGGAGATGCAAAGAGGCTGCAGTATGGCTTGCCCCACTGGCAGAATTATCTTCTCCGCAATTTTCTTGTTGAAAGACCACTTGTGAGACAATAAGATGGACCTACTCAACTTGTCTGCTATCACGCTGGATTTCCCCAGAAAGTGTGCTGCTATCAAAATTCAAATGGATGAGATCACCCACTGCCACACCCCGAGCTTCTTGACATTGATGACATACCAGACAACTGACATATTGTCTGTCTGAATCGCAAAAGTCTATGAAGGGATAGAGTCTTGGAAGGCTTGCAACACTAGATTTGCTCACATTTCTAGGACATTAATACGAGTGTTGGCCTCTTCTGGGGACCAGGTGAATTGGACACTCTTTCCCAAAAAGTGTCCCCAACCACTCAAACTGAGATATGTCCATGGTCACTATGACCTTGGGCTGAGAAAGTACGAAAGAGCGGCCTTGTGAAATCTGTTCTGAGCAAATCCACCACCTCAGGTACTTTTTCCTTGCCTGAGTTTATTTTGATCTGGGTGGACAAAGGCTGGTACAGTATGAACCAGAGTCACCAGGGTCCACTGAAGAATTCTCATATGGTATCTTGCCACTGGAATCAGAATTATGGCAGCAGACATTGACCATAAAGCCTATGGAATCAATCAGGCCGTCAGTAAGAAATTTGGAACCATCTTTTTGACTTGAAATTGAATAGTTTATACCCTTGGCAGGGGAAAGGAGGCTGTCACTGATGCCAATAATGAACAAGGCTCCTATGAATTCTAGCACTTGAGATGGTTCTAGCTGAGATTTGTTGAGACTGATGGTAATACCTAGGTGAGAGCACAACTGGAGTACATAATCTCTTGCTTTGATCAACAGATGCCTGGTCAGAGTGGTTATGAGCCAACTGTCCAGGTAAGGAAACACTCATAATCCATGCATCTCAAGTGAGCTGCTACTACTGCCATGCATTTAGTAAACAGTCGAGAGCTCTGAACTGGTAATGATTAGCTTCCAGCTGGAAGCACAGATATCTTATGGATCATCTGTTCATTTTCATGTGATAGTACACATCCTGAAGATCTACTAAGAATACTCAGTTGGCCTGATGCAGAAATGGCAAAATGGACTGAACCATGACCACTGGAACTTCACGTACTGAACTGATTTATTCAGAATGCGGAGATCCAAAACTGGTCTCCAGTCCCCCGGCTTCTCTGGCACTTGAATCTATACTGACATAAATGTTCTCCATGAGGAGCTGACACATACAAACAACTGGTGTCTGAGCCATGGACTAAAACTAAGTGCCAAGAAATACATAACAGTATCCTTTGGGAAGTCATCCATCCCTGGCAACCATCATACTGACAACACACCCCTTAGAGTTGACCCACTAGTCAGGGACTTAAGAACACACACAAATAGCAATCTAGCCTTTGACCACCACATGTCTACAGTGGTAAGGAAATCATTCTATACTGCACAACTTATTAACAAAGGTATGGCATCCAAGTCCAAGGAAGACATTGTTCCACTGTATTCGACATTCATTAGACCTGTTATTCAGTACAATGCCCCCTTTGGTAAGAACCTAACCAGGCATATCCAACAACTGGAATGTCCACAGAGGTTTCTCATTAAATGAATACAGGGCATAAGTAAAATGTCATACGCAGACCACCTCAAGGCCCTATTCCTGTATTCAGTCTCCTACAGGCTTTTGAGGGGTGATCTATGCCTGGCATACAGGGCATTGTCAGACCCCATTCTGATGGCCCTCCTGCATATCCACAAACAAACAGCACCAGAATTACCCATTCTAAAGACTTAAACCATGCCTGCGATATAACTAGGACCTGCTGGAGAGGTAGGTATGTATCCCAGAGACTACCCCATTTACGGAACAGGCTTCCCATCCATGTGAAACAGAGTTGCTCCCTAACCCAATTCAAGTGCAACTTGAACAACTGGATGGGAAACTGAAAATTCATCCCTGATTTGGCAGCTATGTCTCGAATGGACACAGATAATCTGTAAATGGTTCATCTCCCAGGCCCATGCTTATACTTATCAAAGGTATCAGAACTTGTCAGAGATTTGGGATGCATGGCTAGGCTTAAAAAGGCCCCTGTGGTCATTAACCTAGTAAACACCTATGAACTAAAAAGAATCTTGTGCAGGCTCCAGACTGTCTCTGGTCTGGGGGGACCTCTTGGATGACTTCTTCTAGCAATTTTTCTTTCTAGTGCTGCTTCTTTCGTTTAACTGTGTGGAACATCATTGAGAATATTTTTTAATCTTAATAGGGGAGGGTGGAACAAGGGTACTGTACAACCTCTGGAAATAATCTTCTACACTCAGGTATCTGTTGTGATGTCTCGCCAGGCTCTCTGGTGCAGGAATAAGTGATCCTCAACTGCCTCCATAGGTGGGCAATTGGGGCTCTTTTCAGGAGAGCTAGTAGGATCTGTTGGAGAAGAAATCCTTCGAGTATTGATTCTGCAGGCCTTCTCTGCCACATTGGCGGCATCTTCCATTTGAAATTCCCCCTCTGCCCCTGGAGGAAATGTTTCGATGTGTATCACGGAAAGAATCCTTGGATTTTCTGAACCACATTTTCTGACCACCTTGTTGATTCTTAGACAAGGTTCTTTGAGGGGGGGGGGGGGTCAAAAAACATATGCCACTGCAGGCAAGGTCTTACCATCTTGTTCACAACTGGATAGATGAAGGAAGACTAGAAGGGCTCCACAAAAATCACACAAACGCCTCCAAATGGAAAAGTCTGAACCCTCTACCCTTGAAGTATCTTCAGCTGCATGTGAAATAAGCCTCATGGATGAATTTGAGAAGACTGTAGGGGAGTCAACTTTGAGGCAATGGAAGTCTGTGCCTTGACAGTTACTGTTCCTGAGAGGGATTTGGAGAGTTTATTAATCAAATCCCTCTAGAGTTTTGTGAAGTGCACCAAATAATTCAACAGCCCAAGTGTGAAAGTTGCTGAAGCATAAACACGCTTCAAAACTCTGTCCAACGCCTCAGACTTGCTGTTAGAGGGGGGGGGGGGGTGAACAGATGAACTCTGTTCTGTGAGTTCTTTCTTTATGGCTGCTGCTACGATCATGGCATATACTGGCACTCCTTTGCTTCAGAACTCTCTTCCCTTCAGTGGTGCCTGGATCCTGTCTGGTCTCTTTGGGATTGGCTCAACAGAAATGAAATGGGTTCCTTCCACACCTGCCAAGAGATCAAATCAGTGAGCTCATCAGCGGGAGGAGTCATCCAGGAAGTAGATGGGCCAGACCGAAATTCCTCCAGGAATACAGATTCCTCTTGGGAAGGGTTATCAGTAAACCAACCACCCCTTTGCTCAAGGATCTCCAAAATGTCTCCAAAGGAGATGTCATCAGGTGGTGATCTTGGGGACCCTTCCTCTTCACTGAAAACGGGTATCTTCTGTGACTGACTCCTGAGGGGAGTTCCAAGTGCCTCCTCTCGCACATTCTCTTCCTAAGGACTTCTTCGGTGGAATGCTCCAGAGGAGTATTGGAAGATACAAGTATACCCTGCCTGGTAGCCTGCAGACTTTACTCTACAGGGACAGCAAGCCCACAGTGCTGAGGGGGATGGAAAAGGAAGATCCAGGGGGGTGATGGTCTGTCTTCTAGAAGAGAACACTTTCACTACTACCTGAAAAGCAGAATGCCCCAAGGAGAAGGATGCAGATGGAGTTGAGAAGACATGCTTCCCAACCATCAGCTCCCTATGACCCAAAGGCAGTCCACCAGAGGTAGAATTCAGAGCCAAGCTGTCCAATGCTGAGGCTCAGAGGGGCAGAGACTGCTCACACAGCTTCTGAGTCTACTAACACCTAATATCTGACAATGGCACTTCGGATCAGAGTCATCTGGCTCCGATATGCTTGTATCTGGTCCACTCAAAGAAGGTACTGGAGCTGAAGCTAGGATAATCTTTGGATCCAATACAGATTGGTCCTGGAAAACTCAGATCCACGGGCTCTGAAGCCGAAGGATGGATCGGAGAAGGAGCCAAGATGGTTAGAGTAATATTGGTAAAGGTCTCTGACCTGAAGGGGTAGGAGCTGGGAGAACTCCCATCTGAATCTGAGCTGAGCAAAACTTTATCATTCTATCCACATCTGCCTCTGTGCGACTTTTGGAAGAACAAGAAGAGGAGCCCAATGAAAGGGACTTACAGTGACAGCGTCTCTCTAAAAAGAGGGATGGTGGCCAAGGTGTGACAGGGTCCAGAGAAAAAGCACACTGGGTCCTGGGGAGCTGCTTTGCCACTGAATGAACCAGATCTGATGAAGCAGACCTTATATCCGAAACAGTCTGATCTGAGGGTTTGGTCTTTGGATCCAACCATTGACATTTTCTAGGCTGGCTACATTGTCGGATCAGAAGGAATGCAGGATCCAGAAGGTTCTGGTTAGAGCTTTCTGGACTTGTTCTTGTCTGCCTTAGAAGGCTGATCTCCAGCAAATGACTCAGAAGAGGATGGTGGAAGAAGTCCTTTCTATATCAACCTGTTTTTACAATCAAACAACACCCTGGAGTTAAAGGCTTTTCAGATGTCGCACGGCACCTTCAAGTGCACAGGGCCTAAACAATACACACAGGAGTTGTAGGCATCAGACAGAGACACACACACACTGCATTTTTTTGAAACCTGGAGGTTTTTCAGCCATTTCAAACTACAGAAAAAAATGGGCACAAAAGTTTTTAGCTAATGTAAACGTAGCAGAGAAAGAATGTAAGAAATACCAACAACGGCAACTAAGCTACACTGAATACGAGTAGGATAAGGGAGGTAAAAAAATTAGTTAAAAGAGAAAGAAATTTAAAGACAGCCAAAAGGGAAGAAAAATGATTTCACTTATGCTTTATGAATACACTAACATTCGAGAGTTGACAGCAAGCACGTCTGTACACAAAGGCAGCAAATGAGATCTGAGGTATGGAGGGGGGACTAGAGCATTATGGGTAAGTGAGGAGCTCAAGAGTTTTTAGTATCCATGAGCTGTAAAAAGCGTCACGGTCGGGTCAGATCGGAACCCACGTGTTGAAGAACAAACGAAAACTGACAATATCCACAGATTCCAGATAAGCTTGCCAGTGAGACTTTCCCATAACTCCAGCTCTTTGTGATTCCTCAGTCGCCCCATCAAATATGCTGCTCTCTACCAACATTGACAGCATGCACCAAATGGCTACTATGCATTCTCAACTATAAAGCAAATGAGAGTAATGAAGAAATGGCAACACATTGAGCTAACCTTTGTAAAACAGTGAACTGGACATGTGTGTACAAAGACCATCAGACCCATAATGTGCGGGACCACTGGGACAGAGAAAGAGAGCCCATCCTTACAGCAACAATCTTACTATAATGACAGTTACTGTTATGGAGAGCTGCTGTTTTGACAAGTATTCTCAAACAACTAAACTACAGGCAAGATTAAAACAAAGCTGCAGGAATTACACAATGCAAACTAGTATAGCGTGCCATACATTTTGTTGACTCTAAGTTCGCTGACACTTCAACCAAATAAAACAAAGTGGTCAAAGCTTCAGGTCAATGAAATCTACAAAAAGCATTTTATGCATGGTCAAGCTCACAAAGTCTTAATGTATACTAACTCCACAGCTGCTTAACAATGAAAACAAGAAAATGACACATAGGCAGCATGCAAAGGGAAACCATAGTGGCACTGATTTCAAACAGGAAAAGTGATCAAGGAGAGTTCAACATAGGGGAGCTGAACTTGTCAAGTTTAAACCATACTCACTTTACACTTAAGTGTAGGATAAAAGAAACAGTGTACCATTCAGTTTTCATAAATGGGTAAATGGTCTGCAATATACTCTGTTCTCTTTCAGTTTCTAAACTGGACATCTAGTCTGTAATGCTTAGAAAATATGTGAATGGAAGACTACACTGCAGCTTCACCAACACGTTGGCAGACACATTCGATGAAGGTTGCTATTGTAGTTACTGACCTAAGAGAGAGAGTCCTAACAAGTCGGTCTAACTGCACGTATAATAAAAGAAGATAATATTGCTAGACAGTCACTTAGAAAGGCACTGCTTTGCAACTGGATAACTCCCTTTTTTCACTTATAAAAGATGCCTAAACAGATTAGGCTGTCTCAGTGGCTTAGTCTTTTCAATCAAGTGTCCAAGTTATACATGTACATCGAATACATGCATGATCTTCTCTTTTATTCTCACTTAGAAAAGAAGACGAGCAGCTAAACAAGTGATGTACAAATGCCACAAAATACTTACATAAGAAAGGGCTTTGTTGTCAGTGAACCCCTGTTCTTGTGCAACACTACATATGGTTCTTTATACAACCTGGTTACTTGGCAACTGTATATAAAGCATCCGCTCTGTGTCTGCTTACTTGTGTGCTGCATCACATTTATCATCAATTTAAAGGTCTGTAATGAACGTTACTTATTTATTCATTCCTTGATAAAGTTAGTATGCTAGTCAACAGACAATGTTTAGCCATGACCGGGGCCAAAATGCAATGTTACATTTTCATGAAAAGCTGACATCAAATAATAAGAGAAAAAACAAAAATGATTCATATTAAGAACCTAACAGTTGTCAGCAAAAGAATTTAACACATGAATAATGATGTGCTGTACATTTCGCATGCGTGCATTATGCACAAAGACAAGTATATGGTAACAAACACTACATTTGAAGGAGCAAAAAAAACCCCATTAAATTCTGACATGACTTTTTTAAATAGAATGCTAAAGTTAAAGAAAGATGGAGGCAAATTAGCAAAGAGAAGAAAAGAAAAGAAAAAAAAACTCAAGGGTATAATCCCAACCCAAAGTGGCTATAGTGCATCACTGCAAATGCACATGCCTGCAATATATTCCCTGTGCTCATTCATTTGGGATGAAGGCTACAGTGAACATGGCTTAGCAGGGTCAAGTGCACATTCTTGGTGTAAATACTGTGCTCTCTATATACCTCTTCTTTAGCTGGTGCCAGCAATCTAGTGATCTGGACCGTCTTCCACACCACAAGCTGGGTGAGCCAGAATTATCAGTTGATCCTTTGTCATCTGGACTGCAGTCGGAGTTTTATCTCTCTGTGCCATGGAACTGGCATAAATTGCTGATGTTGACTACATAATGGCTTTTAATTAAGTTAAGATTTTGGTTTGTCCAGGTTTTTCCCACGGAGAGGCATTCACATGGACACTCATAAAAATAATACTGGGCAAACAATCACAGGAACTGTAAGATGCCTAGTCAGCCAGATACACAGTTTTTGCCATCCTTCTCAAGCCCTTAATATTGCTCAACTCCAAAATCGAGCAAGACTGTACATAATGAGTGAGTACCTATTCAATTGTCAAGTCAAGCTTTAAAAGCATACAAAGCAGTACTTTGCAAGACCTGTAGTACTAACTTATCTCATAAACTGGGAATACATTGATTTAGGACTCTACCTCTACAGCAAGTCTTGTTTATTTGCTAGTGTAGATTTAGGTCCCTAGAACAGGTGTTTGTATAGCCAATGTTTTTTAGGAAACATGAGGTCAAACAGGATTGGGTCTTTCATGACTAGAAAAGTCACTTCAAAGCAGTCAGTAGGCAAATGAGTACAGGAGATTTCCAATAACCTATTAGTAGTTCAAAAATTTAAAGTTTTTAATTTTCTTGGTTAAAAATCATTGAGGCCTTTACAGTTAAGCAATGTGCCCGGACTTGTACATACCAAAGGGGGAACTGTTTAGTTGATGGAGATAAGGGACAAGTACAATGCAGATAATCTTACAGCTGTATGTGGTCATCACTCAAATGGTGGTGGAAATAGTCTCATGGCTTGATGATTACTTGGTTTGTTTCAAAATTGGGTTCCTTACCAGTTAAACTACCCAATACTGTGCTATTCACATTTAAGAATTGCAATCAGGAATTTAGTACTTCTCATATTGTTTAAAGTCTTCCAGAAGCTCACTGCAAATTATCTTCTGCTGGTGGTAACGAGGCTGTTGGAGGTGCACTGGACCATTTTGAGACAAACTTATCTACTGGAACATGTAAACTCTGGTAAAATGGGAAAAAGTAGGAACACTGAGAAAAAAAATGACAGACTGAGGATCTCATCAGAGAGGAAGCTATTCACTTTGTGAACAATGGATTAGCAGTAGTCTTTGTCGGGGAGCGGAACCTTGGTGTTGGCATGACTTTTGGTTTGATGACTATTCAGAAGTCATGAATTATCTTGTGGTCAAAATCCAAAACCTACCTGATATTTTATATCTTCAAAAGATCTAACTAAAGTGCATTATCTTAGTCTTGTGGGTGCAGCTTTATTAGCATTTAAAGTTTTTGCAACTTTGTGAGCATGTTTGAATTGTCAGAACAGCTCTATTACTCGAGCTTACAAAAAAACCAAGAACTACAGCAAAATAAGTTATGTACTCACCATAATGTTCCATGTTTGTTGTCCATCTCGCTGTTCATTCTTACAATGATGGGTTCGGAGCCGATCCTCAGCTCCGCCTCGGCCGAATACTTAGCTGAAGATCTCAAACTTGGCTCGTGGCAAGAAGGTATCCCACAATGCAGTGGTGTAATTCCCCAGATCTTGTTTGCTGCTAATACTGAACAATATATATATACTATATACATATGTACAAACATATACATATAAACAAGTCCATACCAAATGCATTGGAAGGAGAAACAAGCTGAGACAGAGCCCCTGAGGTAGTGGAAATCTACCAGGTCCACAAGAAGTCTTTGGGCAGGTGGAAGGAGGGAGGGTTCATAAGAATGAATGGCGAGATGGACAACAAACATGGAATGTTAAGGTGAGTACATAACTTCTTTTATGTTATGTTGTTCTATCTCGCCTTCATTCTTACAATGATGGGACAGTGTCCCTAGCACATTTTTCCAGGACGCCTCACGGGAGTACACCTTTAAGCACTGTGGAACCAAAGGATGTCCTGGCGGCCAAATCCACTTTGTAATGAGTAATAAAAGTATGTGGAGTAGACCAAGTAGCTGCTGCACAAATATTATCTATGGGAATTCTGGCTTGAAAGACAGATGACGTAGCCAATGCTCTAGTGGAATGAGCCTATACTTTGAAAGGTAATTCCTTGTGATTTGATTTGTAGATAAATGTAATACAATTTGAAAGCCAATTAGAAAGAGTAGTTTTTGAAACAGAGGATCCTTTTTTTGCATCGGAAAAGGATACAAATAATTGGTCAGATTTTCTGAAGTCTTTGGTTGTATGCAAATAGAATCTAAGTTGTCTGTGCACATTCCGTTGGTGTAATTTGTACTCTGCCTTGTTGCTGTGTTGAGGAAAGAATACTGGAAGTTCTATGGATTGGTTTAAGTTGCTTGGAGATGCAACTTTTGGTAAAAAGCAAGGGTTAGTACACAAGGATACCCTTATCCTTATGAAAAATCAAATATGGTGGTTTAATAGAAAGAGCTTGCAGTTGTGACACCCTTCTGGCAGAAGTTATAGCCACTAGGAACAAGGTCTTCCATGAAAGGAACTTGAGGTATGAAGAAGAAGAAGGCTCGAAGGGAGGTAAAGTGAGATGAGACAAAACAAATTTCAGATCCCAGGGAGAAAGGGGTTCCTTGAAGGGAGGTCTTAATAAGGAAGCACCTTTTAAGAAGGCTGTACACAACCTGTGTGACATTTAAGTTTGAAGTATCACCAATATGAAAATCTGAAATTGCAGCAAGCTGAACTTTGATGGTTGCTGCAGCTGAGCCTTGTTGAAACAGTTCCGCCAAGAATTCCAAAATAGAGTGAATAGGTGCAGAGAAAGAATCAATGATCTTATCTTGAGCCCACAGGGGAAAGCCTCTTCCATTTACTAGAATAAAGCTTTCTAGGGGAAGCTTTATGGGAAGACATTAAGATATGCCTAACAGTGGGAGTGAAATTGTGAAGCCTGACTAAAATTGTGAAGTGGAGCATCCAAGCGGTCAGTTTTAGGGTGTGGAGAGATGGATGAAGCTCCCCCCAACATGAGTCAGCAGATCTGGCACTGGGTCTAGCATCCAAGGCTTCTCCTGAAGGTGGGGCCACACAAAGGGGAACCAAATTTGGCAAGGCCAGTAAGGGGCAATGAGAATTATCCTGCTCTCTGAGCTTTGAGCTTTCTGAATTACTCTGGGTATGAGAGGAAATGGTGGAAAGGCATATAGAAGTCCCAAGGGTCAATTGTGAGCAACAGCGTCTCTTGGTGTCTCCCCCGGATGGGGAACTAGGGTAAAGTAGTTGCTGCACTTGGCATTCATGGAAGTGGCAAAGAGATCGCAGCAAAGCTGTCCCCATGTCTGGGAAATCATTTCTGCTACATTGTAATAGAGAAACCACTCATGAGGCATTAGAATTGCTCTGCTCAGCTTGTCCACTATCACATTGGACTTCCATGGAATGTGCTTTGTGATCAGAAAGCGCTGGGAAGAAACTGCCCATTGCCAAACTCTTAGGGCTTCTCGACACAGGGGTTAGGATCTGGTTCTCCCCTGCTTGTTTATGTACTAAACCACAGACACGTTGCCTGACTGGATCACAACAGAGTCTTGAAGTGCTTGCAATGCAAGAAGCACTGCTCTCATCTCTAGAATATTTACATGCAAGTGAGCCTCGTGATCTTGCCATGCACCTTGGACTGTTCTTCCCAGATAATACCCCCCCCCCGGTCTGGAAAGCTTCCGTGGTCACTGTAGCTATTGGCTGAAGTGGAACAAAGGGTCTGCCTATTGTGACATGAGTGGAGTGTATCCACCATCTCAAGTCTTTCTTGCAGGGTTCCATTATTCTGATCAGATGAGACAGTGGAAGCTCTTGAAGTGACCATTGGGAGAATAATAGCCATTGAAGAATCCTCATTTGCATTCTGGCAAGAGGAACTAGTGTAATCGTGGAGGCCATTGTTCCTAATAACCGTAGAATTACTTTTGCTTTCACTTTGTCCATGGGAAGGACGTGAAGTATTTGCTGTCTGAGTGCTATGACTCTTTCTGTTGGAAGACATGCTACCAAAGTGTCTAGATCTAGTGCCTATGAATGTAATATGTTGACAGGGCAACAAGGCAGATTTTTGAAAATTTACTGTAATGCCCAACTTATTGCAGATATCTAAGGTTAGAATCAACTTGTTTCTTCTTTTTAGGGTGTGGAGAGATGGATGGCACTAAATGAATGACAGAAGGTGCAGTCCTCTTGGAGATGAATAGCACCAAGACAATAGACACAAACATGTCCATTAGTGATGGACATCTTTTGCGAGCACTTCTGACATTTTTTGAAGCCCGAAGGCTTGTGTTCTCTTTCTTTTTGTTCTTTAGACATTTTCACAAAAAAAGGGGAGCCTAGAAGCTATATCAAAAACACAAACAAATACTTATCTAAGACTAATATGCAACAGGTTACTAAAGGACAATACAAAGAGGAACGACCAGGGAAAGAAAATTAGGACCTCTAACTCAAACGGTTCTGATTTCCACACAAAAAAACGATCAAACAGTACAAGCCCTCTAACTTAAATGGGAGTATAGCTCTCCAACTTAAACGAGCTATGAAGACACACACACACACACACACACACACACACACACACACACACACACACACACACACACACACACACACACACACACACCAACCACTACAGGGATACCAAAAGGCCTAAAAGCAATGGCAAAAGCCGTGCTAAAGGGGGAAAACCATCTCTATTCAACTAAAAACAACAGAGAGACACCAACAAATTAAATCTGCTAATGATAGAGCTAAATATATGCAAAAATAGCAAGTTTTGGCAAGGTAAATAGAAAAAAATTTCAAAACTTAGCCATGGAAAGATGAGCGCATCCAACCTCGTAAAGTGGCAAATGAGATCTGGGGAATTACACCACTGCATTGTGGGATACCTTCTTTCCACAAGCCAAGTTTGAGATCTTCAGCTAAGTATTCGGCCAAGTTGAAGCCGAGGATCAGCTCCAAACCCATCATTGTAAGAATGAAGGCGAGATAGGACAACATAACATACAAAGTTATGTGCTTACCATAATACAGAAACCTTATGTTTAACGATATGCACATCCCATGAAAATAACAATTCTGCAATACAGGTTCTGTGATACAGAAACAATGCCTACTACCCACAACAGGAAATCTTCAGAGAAGGGCTTATCAAAAAAGAATTTATGTTCTCACCATAATGTTCCATCTGTGTTGTCCACTTTCATTCTTTCTCAACTGATGGGTTCAGATCAGATACGCCGGAGCTGATTCAGCTGCTGCAAAAGCTTGTGGCAACTTTGATCTCTCGAGCCTCTCCCTTACCCATAAAACATCAACCCCCATTACCTAAGGTCATGCTTACGAGCTATTAAAGAAAGACATAACGCTTACACAATCAGGTACAACTGCAAATATATCAGACAAAAATTGGCAAAGCCAAATCTGGAGGTCTGTAAAGTCTAGAAGAGAGAGACATTTTGTTATATTTGCCTGCTCTTCTAAAAAACAAATGGTTGGGGGTCAGTGGGTGGGGAGTTGAGGAAGAATGAAAATAGACAACACAGATGGAACGTTATGGTGAGTACATAACTTTTTTATTTGATGTTGTCAATTTTCCTTCTGTTCTCAACTGAAGGGACAGAGTCCCCAGATACCTAAATTCCAGGGTGGACTCCAGGAAGGATATTTCTAACCACCACTAGGTCAAAAGATGCCCTACCTTTGGATACCATATCCAGTTGGTAATGCCCATTAAAATTTGTGTGTGTGTGTGGGGGGCCAAGCTGCTGCTGCACAAATGTCATCCATGGAAGCCCTTGAGTGATACACTGAGGAATCTGCTACAGACCTAGCTGAATGAGCACATATTTTCTTTGGTAAAGTTATTCCCAATTTGTTGTAAACAAAAGAGCTGCAGTCAGTAAGCCACTTGGCTAAAGTGACTTTAGAAACCGGTTTACCCAATTTCAGATCAGCAAAGGATACAAATAATTGATCTGTAGTTCTGATATCTTTTGTTTTATGTAAATGGAAACGTAACTGCCTATGAACATCAAGTGAATTTAGTAAGTATTCTCCCTTGTTCGAATAATTTGGGAAGAAAACTGGTAGGTTAGTGGGTTGGTTAATGTCAGAATGTGACACAACTCTAGGTAAAAAGAATGCATTAGTTCATAAGGAAACTCTATCCTTACGGAAAAAAAAAAAGATATGGAGGTTTCACAGACAAGGCCTGGATTTCTGAAATTCATCTGGCAGAAGTAATGGCAACCAAAAATAGTTTTCCAAGACAAAAATTTAAGATTGCAATCATGTGCAGATTCAAAGGGTGGAAGGCCAAGGACTGCAGTACCAGATTTAGGTCCTATGGAGGCATGGGATCTTTAAAAGGAGGTCTGAGTAGAATTATGCCCCATAAGAAGGCTTTACATAACTTATGAGAAGCCAGTAAAAAAAGCCATCAAATCCAATATGAAAATGAGAAGTTGTTGCCAACTGGACTTTAACCAAGGGGCCAGTTCTTCAACAGTTAAACAGCAGTGTCAGGAAGTCTAGAACATCATGAATAGGGGCAGAAAAAGGGCCCACATGGCTTTTAAGTGCCCAGTGTACAAATCTTTTCCATTTACTAGCATAAAGATTCCTTCTGGATGGCTTAAGGGAAGATAAAATATGGCGGACAGGGGATGAGACATCGGTTGTCTGGTTATTACCAGAATTGGAGAAACCAACCTATCAGCTTGACATTCAGAAGGTCCAGATGTATCATGCCTGTCAGGTGAGACACCAGATGTGCAGCTTGGTCCAGAATCCAAGGTGGATGAATTAAATGAGGCCACAGGAAAGGAAACCAACTCTGTAGAGGTCAGAAGGGTGCAATGAGAATGACTTTGTTCCTTAACCTGGCAGCTCTCTGAAGGAATTTTGGAATCAGAGGGATCGGAGGATATGCACAAAGTAAACCATGGACCAATCATGGAGAACAGCATCCCTCTGTGACTCACCCTGCGGGAGGATTAGGGCAAAACAGCTGCTGGACTTGTTCAGGGGAGATGCAAAGACATCGCTGCAAGGCTAACCCCACTTGTGGGAAATCAATTCTGCTACCTTCTGGTTGAGGGATTATTTGTGAGGTAACAAAATGCACCTGCTCAATTTGTCTGTTAGCACGATGGATTTCCCTGAAATGTGCATTGCTAAGAGAAAGTGGCTGGAAGATATTGCCCAATGCCATACCCTTAGTGCTTCTCGACATAGGGGGTATGATCTGGTCCCTCCTTGTTTGCTGACGTACCAAACCCCTAACATGTTATCTGTTTGTATTGCAATCATTCCTAACAGGAGAGCACCCTGAAAGGCTTGCAACACTAAAAGCACTGGTCTCAACTCTAGGACACTGATATGCAAACTGGCCTCTTGGACCACATGCCTTGTACAGTCTTTCCCAAGTAATGCCCCTCCCACCCCAGCATGAAGCATCCACGGTCACTATGGCCTTGGGCTGAGAGAGGACAAATAAACAGCCCTGTACAATCTGTTCTGACTGGATCTACCACATCAGATCCTTCCTGCACGTGTTGGTGATTCATATTTGAGCGGATAAATAGAGCTGAAGTATTGACAATTGAGACACCAACATCCACTGAAGAATCCTCATTTGAAATCTGGCTAAAGGAACTAAGGTTATTGCTGTCATCACTGAGCCCAATGCCTGAAGAACCAGGCTGGCCAAGACTTTGGTACTGCAAATTCTTTTTTTTTTTACTTGTTGATCTTAAAGTCTGAACTCAAGGAAGGAAGCGATTTTGTGTCGAGTAGCACTCCTATGAATTCTATATTCTGACTTGGTTTTAGATGAGATTTTTTATAATTTATGGTTATTCCTAGCAGTGTACAAGTCTGGATAACTTTTTCTCTTGCCATAATAAGCTGATGCCTAGTCGGGGCAGAAATGAGCCAATCATCTAAGTATGAAAACACCAAGTATCTCTGCAGTGTCAAGTGAGCTGCTACTACTACCATGCATTTGGTGAACACCCTGGGGGCTGTGGTGAGACCAAAGGGCACAGCTCTGAAATGGTATTGACAGGCTTCCAGCTGGAAGCATAAGAATTTCCTGGATTGTCTGTTCATCTTTATATGATAGTATGCATCTTAGAGATCTACAGAGCACATCCATTTGTTCTTTTCCAAAAATGGAAGAATGGACTGAACCCTGACCTACCTGGAACGTGCTCTTTTGAACAGATATATTTAGGTTGCTGAGATCCAGAACTGGTCTTCTGTCCCCTTTTTTCTTTGGCACTGAAAAGAATCTTGAGTAAGTACCGGATCCTTTTTGGTCTGGGGGACCGCTTGGATGACTCTCTTGTCCAACAGCTTTTGCATTCGAATTGCTGCTTTTTCCCTCTGACTGGGTGGAACATCAGGGACTCTTCTGGACTTGAGAGGAAGAAGGGAAAAAGGTATTATAAACCATATGATCCCCTGTAGCCATATATCTTTTATTTCTAGCCAGGCTCTCTGGTGCAAGGATAAATTACCCCTGACTGTCTCCAGAGGGTGACTGTCGGGCCTCCTTTCAGGAGCACTGGAAGGGTTTGCCAAATAAATTTTCTGGACTCTTGATGTTGTGGGCCTCCTCTGCTGCAAGGGCAGAATCTACCATTTGAATTTCTCCCTCTGCCCCTGGAGGAATACTCTCCACATGTGTTTTGGAAAGATCCTTGTGATTTCTTGAACTACATCTTTCCACTGCCTTGACGATTCCTCGAAAAGGATCTTTGAAGGATGGAAAAACATACTCCCATGGCAGAAAGGGTCTTTCCATCCTTCTCACACCTGGACAAAGTGTCTTACTTTATGGCCAAAAAGAGATGTGCCGTCAAAAGGAGCACTGATGAATGTAGACTTAAAAGGCTCAGTGAAATCACACAAACGCATTCAGGCGTGTCTCCTAATGGATATGTCTGAACCCGTTGCACTTGGGGTTTCTTCTGCTGCATGAGAAATAAGCCTCATGGAAGAGCTGGATATTGATTGTAGGGTCACCAACTGAGAAGTGATGGAAGCCCTCATCTCTTCAGAAATGGTTCCTGCGAGGGTATCTGAAAGTTCCTTAATCAGATCCCTCTGTAGTCTGGTGAAATGTGCCAGATAGCTCAGAGACCTTAAGACAAAGGTCGCTGAGGCATAGACATGTTTCCCAAATCTGTCCATCACCCAAGATTCCTTGTTGGGGGAATGAACAGAGGAACAGCTGTCTGCAAGTTCCTTTTTAGTGGCAGCCACCATGACCATGGCATCAACAGGGGGTGCCTTTCGACCAAAATTGTCTATCCTATAGCAGGGTCATAATTTTTTTCAACTACCTGAGAATGGGCTCAATGGTGTCAGGTTCCTTCCTTGCCTGCCGAGATACCAAGTCAATGAGCTCATCAGTGGGTGGAGTCACCTAGGAAGTACATGAGGTGGTACCAGATGCCTCCAAGAGTACAGATTCCTCCAATGGTGGGTTGCTGGGCTTCCAGCTACCTCTCTGTTTCAGGATTTAGAAGATGTCTCCAAACGAAACATCATCAGGAGGTGACCATGGGGACCCTTCGCCTTACTCAAAATCTGTATCCTCGGTGACAGATTCAGAGAAATCTAAATGCTTCCTCTTGCATGTCCTCTTCTTAAGGACCTTCTCAGTGGGATATTCTGGGAAGGTATCAGAACAGGTCAAAATACCCAGATGGGAGTCCTGGGATTTTGATCCTGGCTGTACCTGACGAGAGGTTGGTGAAGATTCTTGGCACAGAGGTGGGACCGATGTAGGTACAGGACCCAAGGGGATAGGCACTGTCTGAGTAATGGTTGCTGACAGGGTTCTCTATAAAGTCCTAAAGGCAGATCCTCCTAGGGAGGGATAGGAACCCAAATCACAGAAAAAGGCCTTCTGATCTTTGGTCCTTCCCTGCTCTGAAGAATACCCCCCCCGAAGCAGAAGATGGAGATGAACTTACCATTACAGAGGCTCCGAGGTGCAGAGATGGGTCCAAACCTCTTGCAGTTGACAAAAACCTCGGATCCAGTAGAGCAGAATTGGCTGGGACAGCTCTCTGGATCCGACTGAACTGAAGAGCTCACAGCAAACCTTGGATCAGAGGATACAATGATTCTTGGATGCTAGGTAGACATGCCTGGATGACTTGGATCCAAGGGCAGAGACCATGGAAGGAGTCAGAGGAGGAAAAGAGAGGTGGCGTTTTGGACAAATGTGCTTCCTTCCCTGATTTGGTAGCAGCCAAGGTAAAAGCTGACTGACTCTGCGCCAAGAGGATCCGTTCTCACTACCCTCTCCACATCCTCCACAGTAAGGCTTCCAGAAGAGTGAGATGAATGCATTGAAGGTGATTTTGGTCTGTACAAAAATGGAGAAGGAACTCTTGATGAGACTGGGTCCACCACTGGAGAGTACCTTGTTCTAGGCAAAGGAATCACATCTGAAATTTTTGTCTGATCCGAAGCCTTCAAATCCGAGGAATCCTCAACTTTTGGAGACTTTGGATCCGAAGAAACCGTTGGATCCAATGGTAAATTCTTAGCCTTTCTGCAATCTGAAGAAGTCGGATCAGAGAGTTTTTTCTTCTTCTTCTTCTTCTTTAACGGATTCAGTGATATTGTAGGACCTGAAGAAGGTCTTTGTAAAGATTTCTCCAAGGTCTTGAAGGAAGCTGTTAAACAGCTCGAAGTGTAAGGTTTTTTTTTTTTTTTTTATATGTCTCCAGAAATGGCTTCACCAGAAGAGTAGGGCAATAGCCCCTCAAAATAAGTTTGTTTTTGCATTCAGCCAATGCCCTCAGGTTAAATGCATGACATACAGCACGCAACTCTCCTGTAGGTGAAATGGACTAAGCAATACACACAGAGTGTTTGAGTCAGAAAAGGAAATTTTCCGACCACACTTACCACATTTTTTAAAACCTGCCAGGGTTTTCTAGTACACTAGTACTAGAGAAGAAAAAAATATGACAGGAAACACACACACACACGCACACACACACACACACACACACATATATATATATATATATATATATATATATATATATATATATATATATATACGCACACACACACACAAAACAGCAATAATAAAAAAATAAAGCACTTAACTAGTCGACAAGCTCGAGAGACAAATCAAGTCTTTCACCCAACAGTGGCAAACGAGATCTGAGGTAATAGGGGGTTGGTGCATTATAGGTAAGGGAGAGGCCTGAGAGTTCAAAGTTGCCATGAGCTTTTATAGTGGCTGAGCTGGATCTGACGTCTCGGATCCGAACCCATCAATTGAGGACAGAATGAAAATTGAAAAATCAAACAGTTAAGCATCACTCACTGTAAGGCAAATCTATTTTCCTTCAGGAAAAATTACAAGACAAACAATATAAAGAAATTCCCTTACTTTGTCAAGTTAATACAGATCACAAAACTAGGATATTACCTGATGTGCTGTATAGCTGTATTTTGCAAAACAAAATCAAATTCTGAACAAAGAACTGGCAAGTTTCTGGATAACAAAATCAAAAGGTCACTTAGGTATTTGAGAAATTAATTTCCTGAAATCCATTCTGAGAACAGAAAAGGGTGCTACACCGGGTAACCCAAATCATACCGTTTTGCAGTACATGGGAGTCTTTCTGTTCTAAACAAGTGTAAATAATGGTGTTTGATTACTAGTGGTTCCTTTTCTGAACTTGAATATTAATGCTCGTTACACTGAGGTTCTTAAGTAAGAACTGCAAACAGTAACTGCAACAGAAACCTCACTATAACACGTTTATTATTTATTCAATTTACAAATGCAATAAAAGTGCATCATATATTATAAATGCTTTATATTAATCAAGATCTGGAGCTGAAGGAATTATGTCGATTCCAGTCATTAATCAACACTTACAGATTTGGTGAGGGAGAGGACTACTATTTCATCTTAGATTACTTGGAATTGGAAAAAAACTAACTGTTGCCAAACCAAAAGCATCGCAGGTAGTTTTGACTGTACAGGAGTAGTGCAGCACTAGTCAACTCTGGTCATTAATTAAGACTCTGTATAGTTCTCTCTCAGAACAAAAAGACTACCACTGTACTACAAAAACAGCTACAAGAGAACTAGCATTACAAAATCCAAGGAAACAATGTGCACACACGTCAGTAAATATGTTGAACAAATGAATTGTCAGATTTACATGCAACCTAGAAGTCCTGTGCAGCAGCATGATAAGGCAGCCTTCAAGGAGAGATGCAGTACTAAGGTGGTTGCAACAATAAGCTGAAGCCTTCTAGTGCAATTAGAAAGCATTCATTTACAATACATAAAAAATAACCAACAAACTAAAAATTATGAACAAAACAGATGTGAATCCAATTATTTTTAAACTGGCACTTACCCCCTGTCAAAGAATGAGGTATGCTCTGAGTGAGTAAACTTTGTGCTATTTGTTAACATACTGCTTCCACTGATGTTCCCTGATGTATAGGACTTTCGTGATGCCTGATCTTTTGCAAAATTTCTACAAGCAGCTAATTTAGATTCTAAAGCCTAGGGAAAAAAAGAGCAAATGTTAAACTCTTCTTTTTTTATTAGCAGCACACTAGAGATACTGATAACACACACAACTCCTCACAAAGTACAGAACATGCACATGCCAAGTATGAGAATACATTTGTAAACATAAGTGGACTATACTAGTAAAAAAATGGGCTTTATGATAAACTGACTGCTTTATTTCACAGCTGTCTTGCCAGTAGGTCCCTGCCTTATAGTTATTTTCTGATCACCTGCTCTCTCCCTAAACAGCTATGATCATTCACTTGCATATCACTCTCTCCACAAGGACCTGCACCAGTCCTACACAAACTCCTTCTAATACAGCAGTCTCCTTACATTTCCCCCTTTTAGTATTCTAAGCAGCAACTCTCACCCCCAAACTTTATTTCTTTCTTTCCATCACATGCAACTGTCACTCCTCTCTTTTCAACTTTCCTCAAAAAACTAGCTCACCCAGACTTTCCTCAAAATATTTTCCAGACCAAGTATGCAGTACCCTGTCTAGCTGCAAACTAATTTCTAACATGTACAAAGGCGGGAGTTACCAAGTCATAAATCTTAAACAGAATTCTTCTGATATGTACCCTCACATAACAGAAAACTACAGCCACTTCCTTATGTTAAGCAGAGCAATTCACTTGCCTCATTATAGACACAGATAGGTTCTTTTTTTCTAGATGCTTTGCACCCCCCACTTAGATAATCATTTTCTGCTCTGGTTCCAAACTCCATGATGTACTACCTTGTCATTTCTGGCTCACATTTCAGCATTTGTACAGTCTGATATTTTCATATGGCATCTTTTTTCAATTCCTTAGTATCACAAACCAGTGTCACCCCTCTGGCGGCATCAGTAAACAAACCCACTGTATTTCAAATCCCACGTAAGATGACTAAAAAGTACAGTTTTGTACCTACCATAAATGTAGATGTTCGAGTGCTAATACAGCTGCAGTAATCACAGATGGGTTTTCTGCCGTCAGGCGGTCCCTCGGTCGGCCGAATTCCAAAGTCTTGGTCCGGCGTCGGTTGTTGTCGCTTTCTCTTCTGACGTCAGTGAGGCCAGAGTATATAAGACACAGCCGACGTCATGTTCTTCAGTCTTTCTTGCCCCAGATGTCAGGTGCCCCCAGAAGGAAGGCAATACATAAATTATGCTTATATGTGTATACATGCAATGCAATAAAATCCAAAATCAGTGGTTGCAAGCAAATAAACCATAGAAGGATAACCCAGTCAGGTTGTATGAAGAGGTTGTTAGGCCCCATGCCTTTACCAAGTGGGGAAGGTGGGAGGGAAACCTGTACTGCAGCTGTATTAGCACTCGAACATCTACATTTATGGTAGGTACAAAACTGTACTATGTTCATCGTGCATACAGCTGCAGTAATCACAGATGGGTAGAGTCCCAAAGCTACGCACAGGGTGGTAGGTACTAGGAGGAACTGGGGTGAGCCAGAATGCCCTGCAAAACAGCAGTGGCAAAGCCTGCTCTGGTTCTGGAATATAAAGGCAGGTGGTAGTGTTTTGTGAAGGTATGTACAGAACTCCAAGTGGCTGCTTCCAGAATATCTTTGGTAGGAACTCCTCTGAGGAAGGCTGTAGAGGTAGCTGTGGCCCTGGTGGAGTGTGATCTGATACCTGTAGGAACAGATTTCCCATGATAGGAATAACAAAACCGTATGCAGTGGCCTATCCACTTTGAAATAAGTCTTCTTGGAAACTGGCTTCCCTTGAGCCCCTACAGCATAGGACACAAAGAGTTGTTCTGATTTCCTGAAGGACTTTGTTCTGTCCAAATAGTAACGTAGCTGCCTATGGATGTCTAAAGAATGTAGCAGCCTTTCCCCTTTGTTTTGAGGATTGGGGTAAAAGGTAGGAAGGTGTATGGCTTGATTTAAAGCTACCCTGGATACCACTTTAGGCATAAATGATGGGTTGGTACGAAGGGAAACCCTGTCCTGATGGAAAATGAGAAAGGGCTGCACCGCCATGAGGGCCTGTAGTTGCGAAACTCTACGAGCTGAAGTGATAGCCAGAAGGAAGGCAGTTTTCCAGGACAAATATTGCAAATCTGTTGAGGCAGCTGGTTCAAAAGGAGGCAATGTTAATTTTTCTAGTATGTAATTAAGATCCCATGCTGGTATTGGTTGTTTCCTTGGTGGTCTAATATTCTTAGCCCCTCTGAGGAACTGTCGTAAGAGTGGGTGAGAAAATAAAGGAGGATCCGTGTTGTATTCTGTAGAAATGGCTGAGGCATGGATTTTTATGGAAGAAAATGAAAGTCCACTGTTCAGCAGCTCAGCTAGATACTGTAATACCTGAGGCAAGTTCAGTTTTCTAGGGTCCTGGCCTTTTTTCTCATTCCAAGAACAAAACCGCTTCCATTTTGCGGAGTAAGCTTTTCTAGTAGATGGCCTTCTGGCCTCCAAAATGACATCCTGCACCTCCTTGGAGAGTAGGGTCTGTTGTGGTGTTAAGGAATTTTCCATGCAGTGAGATTGAGTGTTTTCAGCTGACTGTGGAGAGTTTTGTAGCTGTGCTGAGTCAGCAGAAGAGGCATTAGAGGCAGAGACCAGGGAGGAGTATGTGTTAGGCTCCTCAGCAGTGGGTACCAGTGTTGCCGTGGCCAATCTGGAGCAATCAATATCATCTTCGGTCTGTCTGCTCTTGCTTTCAAAAGTACTTTGGGCAGAAGAGGCAGAGGTGGGAATGCGTAAACTGTCCATGCTGTCCAACTGAATGAAAGGGCGTCCACTCTCCAGGCCTTTGGATGAAAGGTCCTCGAACAAAACGTTTCCAATTGATGATTCCTGTGGGAGGCAAAAAGATCTATGTCTGGCCTCCCCCCACACTTGGGTTATTTCTGTAAACACCTGAGGATGTAACTTCCATTCGTGTGGATCTGTCATATTTCTGCTTAATTTGTCTGCCAGCGTGTTTTCCAATCCTGGCAGGTACTGGGCTTGAAGTTCGATTTGCCATTCCAGAGCCAAGTTCCAAAGAGTCATGGCTAGTCTGCACAAGGGGTATGAATGTGTTCCTCCTTGTTTGTTTATGTACCACATTACTGTGGTGTTGTCTGTTCTTATCAGTAATTGCCCTGGATACAGGAAGTCCTTGAAAGCTGTAATAGCATTTATTACTGCTAGCATTTCTTTTTGATTGATGTGAAGGTGCTTTTCTTTTTGGGACCATTTGCCCTGGATGCACCTGTCCGTCATGTGCGCCCCCCAGGCGTAATCTGAGGCGTCTGTTGTGATAACTTGCTTTGCTTGAGGCTTGCAGAATGGGAGGCCTGTGTTTGCTTGACATGCTTGGGCCCACCATAGAAATTCCTTTTGCAAACATGGGATTATTGGTATTATTGTTTCCAAACTGTGACTGTGTTGAGACCATAGTTTTTTTAGGTACCATTGAAGTTTCCTCATATGCAGCTTTGCACATGGGATTAAAAGAATGCAAGATGCCATGAATCCCAGAGCCTGCAGGATTTTCCTTGCAGTAAGCCTGGCACTTTTTGCTAGTATTCTGAAGTAATGAGATAGTTGCCCCTGTTTTTCTGGCGTAAGATAGGCCATCTGGGTGTTTGTGCCCAAGTTGGCACCCAGGAAAGTTATTTTCTGAGATGGTGTTAGCCTTGATTTCTCTTTGTTGATTGTGTACCCCAGAGAATGCAATATAACAGTGTCACATATGCCAGATGTTCCAGAAGTATGTGTTTGCTGTCCGCTTGGATCAGGCAGTCGTCCAAATAAGGGTAAATTTGTATCCCTTGAAGTCTGCAGTAGGCAATCACTGATGCCAGGCACTTTGTGAATACTCTGGGCGCAGTAGATAAGCCAAAGGGCAATGCAGAGAATTGATAGTGGATTGAACCTGCAAGAAATCTGAGGTATCTTCTGCAGCTTTGTCTGATTGGGACATGCAGGTATGCCTCCTTGAGGTCCAATGTTACCAGCCAAAACTCCTTGCCCAGCATGGGAAGAAGTTGCTGTAATGTGAGCATCTTGAATTTTGGTACAAGTAGAAATGTGTTTAGGATGGATAAGTCCAAAATGGGTCTCCAGTCGGTTCCTTTCCTTGGTACCAGAAAAAGTCTTGAATAAAAACCTTGACCTTGTTCGTGAGTAGGTACCTCTTGAATAGCTCTTATGCTTATGAGCTTTCAAATTTGTAGTTGTGCCTCTGCCCTTTGATTCTGTGGCAGGTTTGGCATGCCTCTCATTTTTGGAAGAGTGTGAAAATGAAATTTGTAGCCTCTGTTTATAATGTCCAGGATCCATTTGTCTGTTGTGACAATATGCCAATTGGCTGCAAATAATGCTAGCTTTCCTCCCAAAGGTGCTGCCAGCTGAGACGTGCTTGGCATGGAAATGAGGGAGTCATTGGGTTTGCTTCCTGTATTGTTGTGCACTGTCCTCGCCACCTCTTGGTGCTGGAGTTTGCCATTGTCGTCCTCTATATGATCCTTGTGATTGCCCTCTGCCCCTTGTGCATCTGTATCTACCTCTTTGGGACTTGTCAGTGGCTGGAAAGGACCAGTTTTTTGAAGGCCAATTTCTGCTAAAACGTGGTGGTTGGACCTGTAAAAAGGCTTTGACAGTTTGCATAGATTTGGCTTTTTCTTCCATTTTCCGTAGTATCTCCTCAGCATTAGTACCAAACAGCACATCCTTTTGTAAAGGAGCATCTAGAAGTTTAGCTTTGACATGATCAGGCAAGTTTTGTTCTCTAAGCCAGGCATGTCTGCGAATGACTGATCCTGTAGCAGCCGCTCTACTTGAAGCCTCTAAGGCATCATAACCACATTGTAAAGTGTGTTTACCCACTTGCTCTGCACTATGCATCATATCCTGTAATTCCTTTAAATCTGGTTGTTCAGGTTGAGACATTTTATTCCTTAATTGTGATAACAGGAACTGTTGATATTTAAGCATATGAAACAATTTAAGGCCCTCATGGCTAGGGTGGCCGAGGTATATACCTTTTTACCCCACCTTTCTAAAGATCTCGACTCCCTTTCTGCAGGAAGTGGATTCTTGGCAGTGGAGGCCTTCAATCCCTTGGGGCCTTGTGAAATGGTTTCAGGGTCAGCATTATGGCTTTTGAAGAGAAATTGGTGAGAGTTGGGTACTCTGTAATACCTATCAGGTTTGACTGGTGCAGGAGGCAGAGAATCCGGGTTAAGGCAAGCCTCGAATAAACATCATCAAGTATGTCCAAAACAGGGGGTATCGCCAGAGGTCTGTGTTGAGGTAACAAAAGAAATTCCCTAAGCCTTTTCTTAGAATCTGAAAAGTCTTGGCCTTCCCAATGGAAGTGTTCCCTCAAGGTGTGCAAGGTTTCCCCAAAGGAAAAATCCTCAGGAGGAGATACAGAAGGGATGGACTGTTCTGCATCCGAATCCTCAAAAGGGGAGTAAGAGTGTTCCTCTGTATCAGAATGTTCTGATAAAATGGATCCCCGATCAGAAGAGGGAGAATCTTCCTTCACTCTGGGTCTCTTGTCTGGAGGGGGCTGAGAACCTCTGATAAGAGTAATTAAATCCTCAGCCATTTTAAGCATCTGTTTTTTAGGCATGGGACCTGGAGATGGGCCCTGTGCAACAGGCCTCTTGGGGTGCCTGGCTGCTTTGGATTTAGTAAAGGCCTTAATAGAAAAAGAAGATGAGGGTCTAAAGACACCATGGGTGGAGGTGGACCTGTCCACATTAGTAGGCTCAACATTAGCAAAGGCTTTGGTGGTTGTAGTCTGGGAAAGGGCCGAGGTCCCAGCGGTCTCGGGTACAGAGGACATCGCCAAAGGAGTGTCGTCGGTAGTCAGGGACTGCAAAGGCGTCTCGCTGAGAACCGGACCACGTGTAGCCTGTTTTGGCGTGGTGTCGGCGGGGACCGCGGGCCTCGCGTGTCAGTCCTTTTCCTTGCGTTTTTTGGACAAAACGGTAGTTGGAGTGTCCAACGACATTTTATAATCAAAAGCTTTACCAAAATAGTGTTGGGCGAACTCCGCCCGATGCTTAATAGTGCGTTTATTGAAGGTAGTGCAAAAGCGACAGCCCGAGACGTCGTGGTCTGGGCCTAAACAAGGTATGCAGAGGGAATGGAAATCCTTATGCGGTATTTGCTTCCCACAATAAATACAATTATTAACTTTTTCTGACATCGGTCTGAGGCAAGAAAAGTTTCCCCAACGGGGTACTAAGCTTTAATGAAGACTTCGGTTTCCAAAATTTTCGTAATTCAGAAGCTGGCCGACCGGCACTTGCGAACTGCTTCTGCTTCGGGCACCGCACGGCAAAAGAGACTGAAGAACATGGCGTCGGCTGTGTCTTATATACTCTGGCCTCACTGACGTCAGAAGAGAAAGCGACAACAACCGACGCCGGACCAAGACTTTGGAATTCGGCCGACCGAGGGACCGCCTGACGGCAGAAAACCCATCTGTGATTACTGCAGCTGTATGCACGATGAACATCAAGCTGCACCATTCTGAGTACTAATTTCCTATGCTCAAAATTCTCAGTTGCCCTTACTCACTATAGCCCAACTCTAACAATTCACTTAATTTCACCTGATTCACTACTAAACGAATAATTTTTAGGTTCTTCCCAGATTTCCTTGTGGCAAAGTTGAAACATGTGGCACAATTTAAATACATGCCTATTCAGTCAGTACATGGACCACATTTAGTTACATGCTCTGTGTTGAGCTTTGGTAGCTTACACTGGAGTGAGCTTCACTCCATGAAAACCACCCAGCCTTCCTCAGAACTCTCTTCATGAACTTTTCAACATTCATGTAATGCTTAAAAGGTTGTACTTTCTTACAGCATTATTTCAGCATCCTCTGAAGATGCACATGCCATGCTTCCCACAGGACTGAAGCTCATGCCAAAACAGGTACTGGAAAGGACATTAAAAAGTCCTGACAGGACCTCAGTCTGAAATGCCACTACACTGTGGTGAATGCTCTATGTCTGGGATATCTTGTCTCATCTCAATGACCCCCCCCCCATGACCCCTGCAACTTTCATCACCAATCAATGCAGACATGCATCTAGTGGCATAACCTTAAATTCTGTCTGTCTTAAACAGAGTTCAGCAAAAATTTGTGTGTTAGTCTGGGCTCCGTATCCTTCTCTTGGACATTTCTTTCTTGTTCTTCCTTTTCTTGATAAATTCTTGAGTAAAAACGCATGGAAAAGATTTTAACATTAAACTGTACTCCATATGAGAGAAACAGATAATGAAGGATGACAAATGCTACTGAGGTCTGCACGATTTATATCAAACAAAT